>NC_045543.1:14811591-15111591 GCF_009769535.1 Thamnophis elegans | reverse complement strand
ACTTCCGGGAACGGCGAAGCCCCCCCCCCGCGCCCGCGCGTGCCCGCAGACCCGGGCCCGCTCCTTACCCGGTTTTTACAAATTCTGCGCTTCCACGCATGCGCAGAACGCATACAGCGCTTGCGCGATCCTCCAGGAGCAGCTGGAGCATCGCGCAGATGCTAGTACGCATGCATGCGCCGCGTGTGTGCGCGAGGACGCCGCATGCGTGTGCGAGGACGCCGCCGGCCTCGTTCCAACCGAACCGGTTGGAACGGGGTGAGAAACCCACCCCTGATTTGTATGTAACCATGAGCTATTCAGAGAAACTATATGCATTTACTCATTGGACTCCTTGGAGAGAGTCGGCAGAGTAAATTTAGAAAATCCATCCCCAAACATATTCTCCTAATTTATGAAACCTTTGGGGAAAGAGGAAGATCATAGCTTCAGGTTTTGAGCATGATGTGGACCAGAAGTATTACTATTTTGCATATGTTTTTTGACCTTGGATAAAAATCTCAGGAAGCCATGTGTCTGTTCAATCACAACCACTTGATACAATACACAAGTTAAAAAAAATGTACAATCTTTTTTTTAAGACAATTTGTCTATAATTTGAGGGTTTCTTTAAGTCAGTGTTGATTCCTGGTGACTGCTTGGATAGGTTTTTGTGGCAAGATGTTGCCTTCTTCCTAATATTAAAAGAGAAGGACTCACCTACAAAGTCAGCTGTGGTTTCATGCCTAAGGCAGGACTAGAGCTAATAATCTCCCAGTTAGTAGCATAGTGATTTAACCACTACACCAAATTGTCTCTCGTAATATTATGTTTCACCGTACCATTAACAGTGAACATATTTATTAGGTAGAAAGAGGAGGAAATAAAAAGAATGTGACTTTATTTAATATCAACATAATAAAAATAATGGGTATTTTCTTAAAGAAATACCTTTGTTCCCAAATTTTACTGTTTAAAACTGAAAATACTGAAAATAACAGAGACCAGGTTGGAAAACAGAAGCAGGGGGCAATAGGAAAGCAATATGTGGTAATTTCAGTTACATGTACTTATATTTGGTTAAAGGCTTAGCAAAAGCGGGTTAAAAAATCCCCCTAAGGAATGCGGTAAAAACTATTAAGAAAGGTGGGATTTGGGAAAAAAAAAGAATTTTGAAGCGCATAGATGGAGAATTATCTTGCAGATTTTCTAGGAGGCAATTTAAGGTATTTGGAATAAGGGAGACAGGGTAGATTATTTTGAGGTGGCAGCAGACTCTAAGCAATGAAGATTTTTTGCAAATAAATAGAGCAGATCCCAGAATTATTTCCCCGGCTTACTTGTCTGTCTGCCTCCCATCTCATCATCAGGTTCGCTTCTCTTTGGCTGAACTCGTACAAAGATTGAATTGTGCATTGACCAAAATAAAAAGACACATACAAAAAAGAGAAATATGTCACTACAGAAAGTGGACAAAAGTCAGGATACATGTATATATAATGTAGAATGCTTGCATTGGCATACAGGAAATGATATTTTGGCTGTAGTTTGTGAAAATGTTATGGGATAATACCAAGAGTTTGAACTTGGACTGGAAATAAATAAGAAGTTAATGAAGATTGCATAATGTACCATAATACTGGTATAATATGAGCATGTAATTTAAAGTATTTAAGATAGTGAAGTGAACCATACTTTCAGATAATGACTTTGGGACAGGTTTACTGTTTTTGAGAAAGGCTAAATGTAAACAGAATTCCTGCCTTTTCCTCATATCTTCTCAGAAACTCAAGATGGTGCACATATGGAGTCTCTTCTCATTTTATCCTTAAAAGAAACAAACAAACAAAATTTCCTAATTCCAATTAGCACTTTAGCCTATTTGACACTCTGGTATGTGCTAAATTAATGAAGCCTAAGATTTGACATGTCCTAATAATTCATCAAAGCTAGCCTTAAAATGCATGTTAACAATAAATTTCCCAACCTAAAATTGTAATTCAAACATAACTTTACAGAATTTTGTACTGACTTCTATCATTGCTCTAATTAGAAATGCTTGAGTCAGGGATTAATGATGTCCTTTATGTAAAACTGTTCACCCACATATAGAGTGTCCCTGTCAGCCTTATCGCTACCACAGAGGTGCTATGTAAGGACAGCAGCATTTAAGGTGTTCTGAAATTAAAATTGAGCCACTGCAGAGGCATTGGTTCTTACAAATGGCACCTGGCATGAGCATAAGAGGTGGCGCAGTGGGTAGAGTGCAGTACTGCAGGCCACTTCAGCTGACTGCTATCTGTAGTTCGACGGTTCAAATCTCACCGGCTCAAGGTTGACTCAGCCTTCCATCCTTCCGAGGTGGGTAAAATGAGGACCCAGATTGTGGGGGCGATATGCTGACTCTGTAAACTGCTTAGAGAGGGCTGAAAGCCCTATGAAGCGGTATATAAGTCTAACTGCTATTGCTATTGCTATAATTAGTTGGGTATGCAGCAGTAATCTCTTATATGCTCAGTGTGTTGCTTAGAGTCTGGGAATGAGGTTTCAAAAAGCCTTAAATGTTTCCTCCCTTTAAGTATTAGAATTAGCATTGTTGTATCCAACTGCCCTTTGAATCCCACAAGCCTTTAGTTTGCCATTTTCAGATTTAAAACAGAAGTATTCACAGTGGTTAAGATGGTGGGCTTGTCAACTGGCAGCCTAGGTTTGAGATCCGAGTGCTGTGCGATGGGGTGAGCTCCCATAATTGCCCCAGGTCCTGCCCACCTAGCAGATTGAAAGCATGCAAATGTGAATAGATAAATAGGCACCACTTCAGTGAGAAGCTAACAGTGTTCCATGCACCTTGGCCACATGACCACGGGAGTGTCTTTGGACAATGCTGGCTTGCTTGGCTAAGAAACGGAGATGAGCACCACCCCCTAGAGTTGGACATGATTGGACCACTAACCCTTTATCTTTTTATTTTTAATGCACAGTTATCATAATAATATAATTATTATTATAATCCTATAATTCAAGTCTTCAGGTCTTATGTTAGGATTGCTATAATGAACTGATACCTATCTGTATCTCGTATATCTAGTGTCTGTGTACACACACACACACACACACACAGAGAGAGAGAGAGAGAGAGAGAGAGAGAGAGAGAGAGAGAGAGAGAGAAGTAGGGGAACAAATATGAGTGTGGCTTACTATTTATTCTCATGAAGATGTAGAGAAATTTCTTTTTGTTCACTCGACAAAGAGAATTTTGTTTTCCTTGGAGGAGGTTGCTTACTAATCCTGACACATTTTTAAAGGCAAGATCCTCATTATGCATTTCAAAAAGTCACTAGTACTCAGCATGAGTTTTTCTTTATTTAGATTCAGGCACTTTGGTCATTGGTTGAGATGTAGATGACTGGAAAGCAGGGAAACTTATTAAAGTTGAATTTGTAGTAAATAAAGGTTTTTTTTTGGTGGTTTCCCACTTCATCTGGAAATACGCTGCTATTACATTATTTGCTATATATGCAAGGAAAGCACCTAATACTTCCGTAAGGATTGTTCTCCAACTGTGCTATGTAATCCTCAGAGGTGCATAGATAACAATCCAGGGGAAGAAAGTAGATAAAAATGGCTTGGCTTCATTTTGGGCTCTGCGTTGTTTTTTTAAACACAGGCTGAAACATTTATGACTCAGATGAGATATTGTAAAATTATCAGGTATGCAGATGACAACACAAAGGCATGATAACAAATTCATTAGAGGATAGGATCAAGGAAGAAATTTTTTTGAAGATCTTGACATGGCTGAATCAAAGATAGAAATCAACAAGATGGATGTCATGCTGACAAATTCCCCTAATTTAAGAAAGAAAAGGAAAAGCACAAGTTAGGATAAGGACACCATGCAAAAATATGGTAGGCTGAACATGAACCACTATGAGATGCAGCTCAAAAATAATACAAAAGAAAGCCACAAATGGAATCCAAGGCCCCAACAACAGAATAATTCAGAAGTTGTTCCTCTCCATTATGCATTGATTAGCCTGCAGCTATGATATGGTATCTAACTCTGGGAATTAGAGTTTACGTAGAACAATAACTGACTGGAGCCTAACCATGAAAATATAGGGTCTGAAAAAAATGAGGAATGGTTGGAGATGGTGGGTGTATTTAGTCTGTCAATGAAAAATTATGGTAGTTATCTGTTCTGATAACTATCTGGTCCTCCTCCGTCCAGTAACGAATGCTGAGACAAGCTTAACTGGAATGTACTTTATTAGCAAGAAACCAAAACCTTGGTGGCTGAAAGCCAAGCATGATAAACAGATAAGGACCTTGGCAGCAACTCAGACAAGCCTTGGCAGCAATCCAGCCTGCCAAGCTAGTTACAAAAGTTCTCCAACGTTTAGTCAATGCGTTGACTTCTGCAAGAGAGTGTGTGCACAAGCAGTCTTTTTATAGTCTGGAGAGGAGCCTGATGACCACCAGCTGAGTGCAATTACCTCCTGTACTTGCGCAACTGTTCCTGATGCCTATTAGCTCTTCGGTGCTGGGCATCCAGAAACTACCCACTACTGGCATCCGGCTCACTCTCCCTTGTCTCCTCCACACTGGTCCAAGGCTCAGGTGCCTCCTGGTGGCCAATCAGCCTCTCTGCGCCCTGCTCAGAGTCGGAACCCTGTCCAGACTAATAAACAAGACTAATAAACAAGACTAATAAACAAACAGGGTCCTCCACATCCTCCAGAGCCGACTCATAGTCGCTGTTGGAGTCTGGTGGCAGCTCCAACGGCTCCTGCTGGGCCACAACAATGATCAGTGGTGGGATTCAAGTAATTTAACAACCGGTTCTCTGCCCTAATGATTTCTTCCAACAACCAGTTTGCCAAACTGCTCAGAAAGTTAACAACTGGTTCTCCTGAAATGGTGCAAACTGGCTGTAGCCCACCACTGGTAATTATCCACAGAAGGGCTGTGATATATACAAGGTGAGTAGAAATGTTAGGGATGTTCTAAAAAATGAGATAAGAAACAATGGGTTCAAATTACAAGGAAGTAGATTTTGATTGGAGATCTTACATTTTAAGAGCTGTGGTGGACTTGGTTTGACTGGTATCATGTAAACAAAGCCTGGATGTCCAATTGTCAGCAATGCTTATACTATTGGATTCCTGTACTGGGTAGGTGATTTGGTTCGATGATCTCTAAAATCACTTCCATCTTTACATTTTGGGATTCTACGAATTACCAAAAGACGATCAAGGTGATACATGGCATATAATGTCAATATCATGTCATTCTGTTGCTTATAATTAACTAGCCAAAAAGCAGATGGTCATATTTACACATTTGGTGGTTGCCTGAAATTATTCTATGAATATTTTGCTCAAATATATTTTAATAGACACTCTTTTGCCACGATATATATCATTAGAATGGCTGTTTAGTTTTGGTGGTTGTTGTTGAGCAAGGGAAGCTTTCTTTTGTAACATTCATTTAGCTTCAGAATTCCAGGAATTGAAACCTCAACTACCTCAAATACTTAACTATACAAATGACATTGATGTTTTTGATGGAGGGTGTGTCTGTATAACTTTGTGTACATTAAATTGTTTCTCTAGGGATAAAAAGATTAATGAACCTAACTAGTTGAAAAATAGGGGAGGCATGATAGCAGTGTTCCCATATCTCAAGGGTTGCCACAAAGAAGAGGGAGTCAAACTATTCTCCAAGGCACCTGAGGGTAAAACAAGAAGCAATGGGTGGAAATTAATCAAGGAGAGAAGCAGCTTAGAACTGAGGAGAAGTTTCCTGACAGTTAGAACAATTAATCAGTGGAACAGAAATTGCCTCCAGAAGTTGTGAATGCCCCAACACTGAAAGTCTTTAAGAAGATGTTGGATATCCATTTGCCTGAAATGCTATAGGGTTTCCTGCCTAGGCAGGGGGTTGGACTAGAAGACCTCCAAGGTCCCTTCCAACTCTGCTATTGTATTGTATTGTATTATCTACATTGAATTGTATGTGAGTTTAAGTACAGGAGGTATTCAATTCCATTTTTTTATTATTTCCATTTAATTTTAAACATGTATACTTCTGTTTCCTAAGGGAGTTCATAGTAACTACTTCTTGAATTCCTTTTGAATTTGTAGAAGGGAAATCTACCACTAATAGAGTAGAGCAAAGTTGTTCAACCTGAAGCCCCAGGGGAAAGAAGAGACAGGAGGAGGAGATGAAACTTCATGCTAGATTAAAAGAATAAAATATTGACAAGCAGTGAGAGCAAAAGGAACGAGGTTTTAGAGTTATGTTCCCAGACATAAGCACAATTTCTGTAACTTGATACACACACACACACACACACACACACACACACACACACACAAATAATTGCTGCGAAATACCTTTGCTACATTTTGAATGCATGCAATGAAACATGTATGTAAAATGTCTCAGGAAATGAGAAGTGATGCTGTACTATGTAATGCTTGGACTACAGTAGATGTTCAATTGGATTGCAGAGCTTTTAAACATTCTGTATTTCACCATAGAAATCATGATTGCGGGATTCATATCCATGGAGGTTTTCAGTATTCTCAAAAGGATTTTCTGAGAATGAGTGCTGATAATATCTCTTAAAGGAAAACTGAGATGTCAAGTAAAAGATTTTGAGAATTGCTAGGCCCACCTCCACCTGCTTTACAAGGCTTATGAATGATTCAACATCTGGCAAGTTTTATTTTAACTTATAGTAATATTAATTTAGAAACATGAAGGAAGTTTTTAAAGCACATTTAAAAATCACAAACATTTACCAATAAATGACACTAAACTCATTTGGAAAACATCATTTCCCCTTCATAAAACTGCCAAGGACACAGTTAAGTTAGTGCACCAGACCTAAACTCAATATTTTTTTACGTAAGGCAGCCTCTTTTGTCCACCCCCTCCCAAATAGTTTCACACCACTATTCACATGTATATCTCACTCTTGTTCCTCATTGTGTTGCAACATGGAAAGTTCAGCTTGACTTCATTTAATCATCAATTCTGGGGTGTTCCAAAGTGACAAATTTATGACATATTTTCCTGAGAAACTGACTGACAGATAAGGGTCATTTTGTTGCAGTAGCTTTTCATCTTTAGCGGGGTTGGCTTGGAATGAGATAATTATGTCAATAATACAGCCTCCAAAGAATACACTGAAAGTAAGTAGCTGGTTGATGGGTCATATGATATAACTTCATAGCTAAATAAGGACTTTCACCAAGGTCTATTTGATGCAAGTCCATCACCGTTTGCTGTATTTCTCTGGTTCATTTTTCATAAACCTTTTGACCAGTTCATCTGGCACTATTAAGCAGAGAGCATTGTACTTTCTATTGATTGTAATAGCACTTTGCAGTGCTTTCTTTTTCTGATATAATTGACTTTAATCTAATGATTTCCCTAATGAACATTTATGCAGACAATTTTAGCAGGATAAAAGAATTGGAAGGGAACTTGGAGGTGTTCTAGTCAAACTTCCAAACCAGAGGTGGGTTCCTACAAGTCCGGACAGGTTTGGCCGAGTAAGTAGTAACTCGGCCTGCCACGCCCCCAAACTGGTTCAGCAGCGCCGTAAGCGCCACCATCTTGTTTTCGCTTCTGCACATGCACAGAAGCATTTTTTTTAGTACTGTGCATGCACGTGTAGTGCACATCAAGTGCGCATGCTTCCCTGAGCAAACCGGCAATAAAACCGGTTATAAGAGCCGAGGTGGCGCAGTGGTTAAACGCAGCACTGCAGGCTACTTCAGCTGACTGCAGATCTGCAGTTCAGCTGTTCAAATCTCACCGGCTCAGGATTGACTCAGCCTTCCATCCTTCCGAGGTGGGTAAAATGAGGACCCGGATTGTTGTTGGGGGCAATATGCTGACTCTGTAAACTGCTTAGAGAGGGTTGAAAGCCCTATGAAGTGGTATATAAGTCTAACTGCTATTGCTATTGCTAAAACCCACCCTTTCTCCAAACCCTATACTGTTTGTGACAAATGATTATCTAGTCTCTTCTTAAAAGCCTCCAGTGTTATAGCACCCACAACCTCTGAAGGCAAGGTATTCCACTGATTGATTATTCTTATTGCCAGGAAATTTCTCCTTAGTTCTATGTTGCTTCTCTCTTCTCTGTTCAGTTTCCATTCATTGCTTCTTGCCTTGTTTTCTGGTGCTTTGGAAAATAAGTTGACCCCTTCTTCTTTGTGGCAGCCCCTCAAATATTGGAACACTGCTATCATGTCACCCCGGGTTCCTTTCTTCACTAGACTAGCCATGCCCAGTTTCTGCAACTGTTCTTTATATGGTTTAGCCTCCGGTCCCCTAATAATCTGTTTTGGTCTTCTCTGCACTCTTTCTAGAATCTCAACATCTTTTTTTATATGGTGACCAAAATTGGACGCAGTAATCCAAGTGTGGCCTTACCAGGGCATTAAAAAGTGGTAATATTTCTCATGCTCCTGATTCTAGTCCTGTTAATACAGCCTAGGAGTCTATTGGCTTTTTTTTGGCAGCTGCAGAACATATGTAAGCAATTGTCCATTAGGACTCCAAGATCCCTCTCTCAGTTACTGCTGTTGAGTTAAGTTTCACCTAGTCTGTAACTGTACATTTGTTTTTTCTTGCCTAAGTATAAAACCTTACTTTTTCCTACGTTGAATTTCATTTTGTTAGATAGGGCCCAGTGTTCAAGTCTATTGAGATCCATCTGGACTTTAAGCCTATCTTCTGGGGTATTGGCAATTCCTGCTAGTTCCTTGTTGTGGCCAGCAGGAGCCGTTGGAGCTGCCACCAGACTCCAACAGCAAGGGGCCCTATGAGTTGTCTCTGGAGGACCCTGGACAGGGTTCCGACTCCGAGCAGGGCGCAGAGAGGCTGGTTGGCCACCAGGAGGCACCTGAGCCTTGGACCAGTGGGGAGGAGGCAAGGGAGAGTGAGCCGGACGCTAGAAGTGAGTTGTTCCTGGATGCACGGCACCGAAGAGCTACTAGGTGTCAGGAACAGTTGCGCAGTTACAGGAAGTAATTGCACTCAGCTGGTGGTCATTAGGCTCCTCTCCGGACTATAAAAAGTCTACTTGTGCACACGCCCCTCTTTGCAGAAGTCAACACAGGATTGAATGTCGGAGAACATTGTATGAGCTTGGCAGGCTGGATTGCTGCCCAGCCTTATCTATGTTTATTGCTGCCCAAGCTTGTCTGTGCCGGGTTGCTGCCAAGGACCTGTTTGTCTGTTAATTAAATGTCATAATTTATCTCTGGCTCTGAGTGTGCTTTGGTGTGGAACGAGGGGGGTCAGAACATTCCTGCAAATTTTTCCTGGGACAATGTGAATTTGCAGTATATGAACTCATGTGGAATGACTGCAAGTTTGTCGTTCAAAAAGCAAACCTTTACTAAGTCATATAGAGTGTTAACGAGGAATGTCCCAGATTCACAGTCCAGCATCTTCAAAGAAGATTGGACAAATCTACTTGAAAACTGAGAACAAAACCATTAAAATGTAACATATTTAATACTGAACTCAGTGAGTTAATGGATTTATTTCCTTACACTAGAGAAAAAGAAGAATAAAAATACTTCACTGGACTATTAACTTATTTATCTCAGTATTAGGTCTCCTGCTCATTTTAATACTTTTTCAGATTCAAGGCATCAGTATGCTTCAGAAACTAGCATCTAAAATTCAGAAAAGAGTTGCAGTTAAACGATAACACTCTTGAGAAGACAAATCCTTATAGTCAAATTAAATGTTGCTCCTGAGTCTCATTCTACAATATTTTGCACTTCACTGCTCTGTCAGTTATTCCGCATTTTAAAAAATGGATTTTAAAATGCTGTCACCTTTATAATCAGTGAAGAATTTCAATTCAGTGGAGTCTTCTAATTTGGACATATGCTACAGGGGGAAATCTAAGCAAAGGAATAAGTGACAATAGAAACTTCTATATACGGTAGGCAAAATGATGGTAGCTCAGTTGGTAAAATTTTGCTTTGTCCTTTATGCTATAACTGCACAGGATATCTTGGTTGGTTTGATTCAGTGCATTTCGTACCCATAAGCCAATTTATGCTTTTGTATTTTCTAAGCTAAGTCCCAAGAATTTACATTAGTTGAAGGCACTTATAAAGTATCAAGAACTAATAGTGGAAGCTTAGATAAGCTCTCCAGAACTTATTTTGTATTTTGACTGCTGGCTATTGAAAGGGATAAGCTCAGTATAAACTGATACTTAAGAATGGCTTTCTGTAATCCAGAAGAGAAATAGTAACATCGAGTCAGATCTTCCTGAAAGAAACTGGGCAGTTTCTAATTCTGAGTGTTCCTAGTGTATCAACCCATGAACTTCAGGAACCAAGGTGATAGATTGGAATCTGAGAGAACAAGGTGGCAGAGTGGTTGGGTGATACATAGCCTTCTCTACAGGATTATTTTTATTAGGAAAGAAGATAAGAACTATCTGTAATCTTTGTCTAATCAGAGCTTGGGTGGGGCCTCGCTAGCAGTGCTGGCTCTTCCTTCCCTAAGATCGACCCACAGCTTTCCACTGCTCTCTTCTTTGCCTTCTGTGCAGCCACTGGATCAGTGGTGAGATTCAAATAATTTAACAACCAGTTTTCTGCCCTAATGACCAGCAGGGTAGGTGGGGCTTGGTGGTCATGTGACTGGTAGGTGTGGCCAACTCAACATCACTCACATTGATGGGCGCTTCACCTTAACTGTTGCAATATAATAAGGGTTAACCAGAGAGGCAGTTTCTATAAGCAGGGCAATAAAGATTATGCTAGAAACAACACCAGAATGTTTCCTTCCTGCCTTCCTTACAGGATTAGCCCTGTAAAGTGGGAAAAAACAAAATGAGATTTCTTCCAACAACCGAACTGCTTAGAAAGTTACCAACCGGTTCTCCCGAATAGGTGCGAACTGGCTGAATCCCACCACTGCACTGGATCCACCTGTTCCTCCTTCTTCTTCATCAACCACCTCAAGACCTGGGAGCTGTTGACTCTCCATCTGAGGGCTGAATGATGGCCCAGGCACCGCTCCCCCCCCCTGTCACTTCCATTCTCTCTTCCCCCGTGGATCTCCCAGGTTGCCCTGATGCTGACCCTGACTCCCATGCCTCCTCCTCATCTGCTCCGGCTGTTGGAAGGGCTGGAGGCTGACAGACCACAACAATAATTCCCCTAATTGGGCCATGCTGGCTGGAGATGATGGGAATTGTAATACAACCCATTTTGAGAAGACTGCTTTGTTCTCTACTTCAGACAGTTCTTCGTATGATTTAATCAATAGGAAGAAGCTTCTCGATGTACATTTCCTCCTACAAACCTGACAGGCACTCTTTATTTGTTCCAACATTAGTCTCTTGCAAATTGCTACCATGAAGCTTGACTTTGGTCCCCCGTTTTCTTTTTCTTGTTTCTTACATAATTCCTTGAACTCCCTTTTTTGTTAGGTTAATTTCTAGCCTTCAGTTTGGACTCAGGAGAAGCTACTCACATCATCAACACAGTGCAGCTTAATATGAAACTTTATTGTGCTCCAGGATGGGTACATTTATTGATCTTTCTCAGCATGAAGAAACAAGATATCTTTGGTGAGTTAATTTCAATGCTTGCTGATTTCTGCATTTACAATTTTTAATGGTTATATTAGGGTTTTTTTCTCCCCAGATTTTAATTTAAGCAATTGTTGGTTGTTTACATTACCAATATTTTTGCCCTTAGAACTTTTAGCTCCCACAGTTGATTTCATGTTCCACATTTTCTTATTTATATAAAAAATGTATTCTACATTCTCCTTCCACCTCTCCAGTATCTACAAGCTTCTGCTGTAGTAGTTTAAATTTTGGGTGTTGATTTTCTTAAGGCTAAATAACTTTAATTTTTTTCACACGTAAAGTAGCTATATAAGGGCTGTTTGTGCAAAGCAGCAGAGGAAAAAATAGATCATATATTCAACTCATGCAAAAATACTGTATACATTACTTAGCAGGGACAAAACATAGCCACCAAAATAATTCACTGGAATCTGTAAAAATTGTCATGAAAAAAATTGGTGGAAACATATATTTGAAAATGAAATGGTTAAAATATTGTGGGATTTCCAAACACAAAGTGGTAAAAGTCTTGGTACATAACACACCAGATTTAACTGTCATTGAGAAGAAGAAAGTGTGGATTATTGATCTGGCAATTACTAAGGGATAGTAGAGCAGAAGAGAAAGAACTGGAGAAAATCACAAAATACGAAATCTGAAAATTCAAGTTGAAAGATCATGGCATAAAGTAGCTGTGGTGGATCCAGTGGTAATCAGTACACTGGATGCCATACCAAAAGCTTTTGACAACACTTTTTTTTTAAAAAAACCCCCTGCATATTGGCAAATTTTCCATGTGTCAATTATAAAAGGCTACGTTACTTGGATCCACACATATAATATACTAATATGTTATGATATCTTAGTTGTTTGGGAAGAACGTGATGCAATCATTTCATGTTGTTGTATATATAATAATGATAAAAGCAACTGACACCAAATCAAGGAACATTTCTGTAACTTCAAATATAGTTCTGTCAAATGATCAAATGATATTAAAAACGGAGCAGAAATGCCATGAAAGATATTTGGAAATATTTTTTCCCCTCCAAGCTGAAATAAACTTATCCAAAGTCACATGATCCAGTGACTCATCCCAAAAACATTATCTCAGGCAGTATCTATGGTGGCAGATTCTCATGCTAAAGAGGGACATACTAATTATGTCAAAAGAATTAGATTTACAATGGAATTCTAATAATTTCTGATTGAATAGTTTCAAAATGCAACTGGTTATAATAAGCACATCACTGTGTATTGAACAATAGCAAACTAAAACTTTTGCATTAAATAGTTTGATTACAGCAGGAATAGAAATATTCCTCATTGCAGCTGGCAAATTAATAATTATGATTGCAGCATTTTTGAGCCAAGGCTCAGATGTTAAGAATCTAGTGCATCCTGAAAGCAAAGATGTGGGGAAAAAAACACTTCAGTATTTGAACACCTTTATCTACTAAAGTCTAAAACTATTGATTTCCCATATAACTGCAATGTCTCTTAGTAAAAAGTTCCTTCAGTTTGGAGTAATTTGTTTCCAAACCTTTGGCCTGGCGATGTTTGGTTAATGCCAGGAGAAAAAGATGAAGGTCAATGTAGTCCAGTGGAAAAATTGCCATGCCTTCAGCACAAAGAAACATGGAAACTATTCTGTGGTAAAATGGAATAAAATTCAAATGTAGAAAAAGAGTTATACATGCAAGTTAGATAGGAGGAGAGCAAAGGTACAATCTTGCATAATCACCTTTTGCATAGGGATCGGGAGATTTCTCAACCTGCATTTTTACTTGGAGTTCTATTTCTCAAATAGTGGATTAGTTAAGAACTCTGCCTCTAGATCAGGGTTTGATCCAAAGAATTAGATCAAACATGCATAGCATATCAGCTAAAGCAGCAGTCTCCAACCTTTCTGGTTCCATGGACCGGTGGCGGGGAGTGTGGGAGAGGGGATGGTTTCATGAATGCGCTCGGCACTTATGCAAATTAAGCTTTGTGTGCTCACCTAATGCTTGCGTTGCCTGATTTCCAATGGACCATGGATCAGGGGTTGAGGACCCCTGGCCTAAAGATCAGAATCCTTGTCAGTTAATTCCTCACCCCACCCTCACTTTCTACCTCTGGGTTTTCTAGGCATCTCTCTCCCAGTTAAAAAAAGACAAAGCTACTGGCAGTGATCTGATCACAACAGATCAGATAATCAGGTAAATTATCAGATACTCAGAAGGATTATTCCTTCTAAAGGCCTCATGTAAAATGTGATTTCACTCCAATCTCCACCAAAGATGGGGAAAGTGGGGGTTAAAGGAATAGTTCGCAAGTTAATGAACATTCCAGACTTTTGCAAGTTGGCTACCCAAAATAAATCTACTAATTGGATTTTTGTTGGATATTTTTATTATAAGAAACAAGCAAAATCATGTGTAGAAGTGTTTATTAATTTGCTTTCAAAATACTATTAAATAAAGAAGTAACAAACTACTAGGAATTGGAATCTTAAGAAGAACACACAAAAGGGGTGAGATAGTACGGTAACAGACCAGTGGTGGGTTGCAGGCGGTAAACCCCGGTACAGGCGTACTGGTGCCTGCCCGGAGCACCCGGTACCATTGCAGTACGGTGCTCTGGAGGGCCACCCGCCAGCCCATCGTCCTTACCTGTCTTTAAACTCTTCGGTGCTTCAGCGCATGCACACGGAGTGTACAGCGCCTGCGTGGCACCCTGTTGAGCAGCTGGAGCATTATGGAAGCTCACAGAGGCGTCACTGGAGGGTAAGACGCATGCGTGTGTGTGTGTGTGTGTGTGTGTGTGTGCACGCTGCGCACGTTCATGTGGAGGCCGCTGGGCCCCAGGGATCTGGAACCCACCATTGCCACAGACCCAGTCACCTTTTTCCATATGTACAAAGGTGAAGAAAGTTCTTTCACAAGCAGTAGTATTTACTTGGCTGTTGGACTCCTACAAAAAACAGGATGGAATTCAAATCAGTGGATAACTTCAAAGGACATGATTTTATTTCCTACAGATGATTCCTGCATATGCTATTTAAAAAAAGAGAGAGAGGCCTTTTTAGGGCTGAGGACCAGGCCTACTTCAAGGGCTGCATTTCAAAAAGCAAGCAGAGCAAGGCAAAGACTAAATTGGATGCAATTCAATGTTTATTAATTAAATGCATTTACTTTAATTGTTCTGTATGCATTTAATAATGTTTCATTATGTTTTGAAAATTGAAATTGATAGCCTCTTTTGCAAGGATTTTAGAAACCATAGTTAAATTTTAGGGATCACACTTTTTGCTATGTAATAAAGATGGCTCTGAACATGTAGCAATTGTTATCTGATTTTGTTTGATTATGTTTTCAGGTTGTGTGATATTGTATTATGCTGCTAGACCAGGAATAGAGATGTTGAGATGTTTAGAAATTCCTGGATGAATTTGGGCTGGTTAATCTCTCTCACCCAAACCTACTTCCCAAGGTTCTTATGGAGAAAATGGGACGAGGGAGTGCTGTGTATTCCACTTTATGCTTCTGATGGAAACATAGGATACAAGTCTAAATTGGATTTGGGAATGTGTTTGGTAAAGTTTGGATTTTGCTGCAAAAATAAAAACATACAATAACAAAGCAAACCATTTTTACATGATTTGCTCTATTCACTATATGAAAAAAAGTGTCCTGCTTTTTAGAATTTATAACAAATTTAAAAAGGGTTTGGGTAAGAAGATGATTTGACAAGCCTAAAATAATGTCTCTAGTACCTTCTTCGCAAAAGAAGATCTACTTTTTTTAACATTGCTTCACTAAGTATTGATAATTTAGCAAGCTGACATGATTCAGCTCTGGCCTAAATTGCAGTGTGAAATACAAGAACTAGTTATTTCTAAAAATGATAAAGGCCGGATAAAAATAAATAAAATAAAAATAATGGAAGAAAGAAAATGGATGTAGGACAATTCGCCACAGGATAGGTTCTCAGGGGACAACTCAACGCAAGATTACTGTAGTGTCCTCCTCCTCCTCCTCCTCCTCCTCCTCCTCCTCCTCCTCCTCCTTCTTCTTCTTCTTCTCCTCCTCCTCCTCCTCCTCCTCCTCCTCCTATTATTATTATTATTATTATTATTATTATTATTATTATTATTATCATCACAGTGATTTTAATAAAATGAAGAAATGAGGAAGATGTGGATGGTTGCCCTAATATTATTAAGAGAGGAATGGGTCTAGAGTACAATTAACTTATTTTGAGTTGTCCCACAATAAATTTTCCTGAGGCGAGTTGGCAATAGCAATAGCACTTAGACTTATATACCACTTCACAGTGCTTTATATCCCTCTCTAAGCAGTTTACAAAGTCAGCATATTGCCCCCAACAATCTGGGTCCTCATTTTACCAACCTCGGAAGAATGGAAGTCTGAGTCAACCTTGATCCTGATGAGATTCGAACTGCCAAATTGCAGGCAGCCGGCAGTCAGCAGAAGTAGCCAGCAGTATTGCATTCTAACCACTGAGCCACCATGGTGGTGGTAAGTTGGCCGTGGTGAGTTGGCCCATTCCGGAAAGAAACAAAAGCTGATACCATTACAATAATGAAAATAACACTTCAGTTTTATAAATGTATTTTGGCATTGTTTGTGTGTGGACTAGAGTTTGATCCAGGGGTGAAATTCAGCAGGTTCTGACCAGTTCTGGAGAACCAGTAGCAGAAATTTTGAGTAGTTTGGAGAACCGGCAAATACCACCTCTGGCTGGCCCCAGAGTTGGGTGGGAATGGAGATTTTGCAATATCCTTCTCCCAGGAGTGAGAAGTGAATGGGATTTTGCAGTATTCCTCCCCTGCCATGCCCACCAAGCCACGCCCACACAACCGGTAGTAAAAATCTTTGAATTTCATCACTGGTTTGATCATCAGATATCATTATCTGCATGATTCTCCTTTAATAAGATCTTTGGAGTTATGGTATATATGTATTAGTAGAAACTCATTCCTTTTTTTTAATTTATAGATTTATTTGAAGAAATACTACAACATATAAAAACTACATAAAGTATTATTTCCACTTGTATGAAATGGCTTATTAGTTTTCAATACAATGCATAATAAAAACATTCTCCACTCCCCCAACTCATACACGCATGTAATGCTCGCACACACTTACACACATGGATAGGCACTACACAGTTGATCATTTGAGAACGGCAACGGGAACATTGAAACATGGCTGTCTTGTATGTAGAATTGAATTGAATTGAATTTATTGCACTTATATGCCGCCCTTTTCCCCGGAGGGGACTCAGGGCGGCTCACAATCCAAGTCAGGGAAGGGGATACAGATAAGGGATAAAAAGACAAACAAAACAATACACAATTTAAAAGCACACAACAACCATACCATTTGAGGGGGGGGGAACTCTTTAGCCCCAGGCCTGTCGGAACAGGCCTTTTAAGGGTTTTGCGGAAGGCCTGGAGGGTGGTGAGGGTTCGAATCTCCACGGGGAGCTCGTTCCAGAGGGTCGGAGCAGCCACAGAGAAGGCTCTCCTCCGGGTAGTCGCCAGCCGGCATTGGCTGGCGGATGGAATTCGGAGGAGGCCTAATCTGTGGGATCTAATCGGTCTATTGGAGGTAATTGGCAGCAGGCGGTCTCTCAAGTACATAGGTTGTCCCTTTTGCCCAATCCCAGTACACTTAATAAATGCAAAGTTGCTTCACAACCATACTTCTATTTTATGTCAGTTTTTTAAAAAGTTATTATTTTATCCAAGTGTTTTACTGAAAAATGTTCTATTGATTTCTTGTGCAGTGCTCAGAATCCTCTGAGACTGAGAATGTTATATGATTGATTTAGCAACATTCATTTGCTTGGGATGTTTAGCCACTTTTTTTTTGGTTGGAAATCAGTAAATTCTTTATATAGCCTAAGGTCAAGATGAGGCTACTTAGATAAAGGAGAACCTAGTAAAGATAAAGCTATATTTAAATATCCTTCCATTTATTGAATTTAATAATACATTTTGCAGAAGAAAAATCACTAACAATTTATCGACAGTAATGATTTACAGTACTTAAGACAGTCACAGATGAATATATAGGAATCTATTTTCAATTTCAATTATACAAGATATTGTGAAATTTTCTTCTGGGGATGCAAATTGGATACAACAATCCTACCCCTACCATCCCAAAAATTGGGGGCAGATATATCTAAACTATAATGCTAAGCATTTGATGAAATGGGCTCCAATCCTCCCAAATAAATATTACAATATCTGATACTTTTAGTACAGTAAGGTTTTGTTTTTTTTGGTGTTTATTGAATTTCATTATCTTGAATTTTAAAAGGAGGTCTGATTAGTACTTTTGGCAATCATTTATTTTTTCATAAATTGGAAAGGACTCACTTGTATCTTGTTCCATCCTAAATAATAGAAATCATGATTCTAAATTAAAACAGGAGCCAGAAAACTAGCAGCAGTTACAAAAGATAATATAGTCAAAGTAATCAATTTATGCTTTATTGTCTCTTTTTAGTTCACTAATGAATAAAGGCAGCTTTATACATGTTCTGTTTAAAGCTCATTAATTATCTTGACAAAATTTGCTTTATTCATGGAGCGGTCACTTAAGGTTAAACTAATCCCCGAGCATTTAATTTTTCTTGTAATAACGGGAAAATAATGCAGTATCTATATACTGCTAAAGCTCTCGTGTCTGTTTGTTTGTATCGTTCAATTGGGTGAAAAGGTGCATCATAGGGCATCAATGGAACAGCTTGCTTCCCGGAGTTGTGGGTACTCCAAAAGATTGGGTAAGATTGTCCAGGATGGTATAAGGCAGTAGTGGGTTTCAAAAATTGTTGGAACCTACTCTGTGGGTGTGGCCTCCTTTGTGGGAGTGGCTTGCCACCCATGTGACCAGATGGGAGTGGCTTGCCGTCCATGTGACCGGATATGAAATTATGAATTAGTACTTAGGTTGGTCCAAGTAGCTATTCAGAAACTCTGGCATTGAAGCATGCAAGTCTTAAAGCTGTCAAGTTACAAGATCCTTGCCAGTGGTGGGTTTCAAAATTTTTTGGAACCTCTTCTGTAGGTATGGCCTGCTTTCTGGGTCCACTGGTAGAACCTCTTCTAACCGGTTCGGTAGATTTGACGAACCGGTTCTACCGAATAGGTGCGAACTGGTAGGAACCCATCTCTGGTATAAGGACTCCTGCCTTGGGCAGGTGCTTGGACTAGAAGACCTACCAGTCTTATGATTCTATGAACTAGGAAACCAAGGTATCTCAAATGAACTAACTTACAGAACATCATGACCCATTACTCCTGTGATAATGAAATTTTTGAAAGTTGTGGCCACTTCACTGCTACTGCACTGTGGTGGTCAGCTGCAGTCACATGATCTTCGTTTCCAATGGCCCCTGACAGCTATCCACAAATCAATGGAGAAGCCAGAAGGAAAGGCACATGTTGCTCAAATAAGTCTCCTCCACTCATGTAACCTCTCTAGCCTCTCTGTGCTTGTGCTGCTCTGGCAACTCATACCTTCAGGCACCCTTCCTAACCTCTATATGCTCTCCGCCAACCTGTGCCACTTTCACTCCATGCATGGGTCCTCCCTCCCCCCCCCGGCCATAGCCACTTATCTGCCTACCAGGGGTGGTATTCACTTACTTTCCCTACTGGTTTGCAAATGTGAGAGCATGCATCCTGCCCACACATGTGGTCAGCCTTCCATGCATGTGCTTTGATTGTGCACGTGGCTTGCACGCATGGGTGTAGCTTGAAAACATCTCTAAATAGGATGGCATAGAGGCGAGGCAGGTGGGCGGGGGCAGGCCCACCCAGGCCCACCCACAATTTCCACTACCGGTTCGCGTGAACCAAAACGGCTGAATCCCACCTCTGCTACTTACTCATTTTAGATTTGGAACCTCCTGCCAATTTCTCCAGTGACTTTCTTCCTTCAGGTTTCCTACAAGGAAAGTAAATAGGAAAGCCATCAGAAATTATAGGAAGGAAGGAAGGAAGGAAGGAAGGAAGGAAGGAAGGAAGGAAGGAAGGAAGGAAGGAAGGAAGGAAGGTAGGTAGGTAGGTAGGTAGGTTTCTGGTGTTTTCTGCCAGCTTCCCACAAGGAAAGTCAATGGGGAAAACAGCAGGATATTTGGAGTTGCTCCTGCTCCCACTGCTATTTTGCCTACAAGTGATGGTTCTCTTTTTCTCTTTAGGTAAGGAAATGTCTCTGAAACTATGACTCAATGGATCATGGGTTGCCTAGTTGATTTATATTTTTAGGAGCACATTATTTATACTGTCAGTCAGTACCTTAAAGATTTTCTCTCTGTAAGAATTTGGTCTACTTCTCTCTTTCTTTCTCACTCAAAAACAAGCAGGCACCGCACTTCAAGGTCTACATTTTTAAATTTCAGCATTCAGAAAAGCTCCATGTCTGCATACTGCAGTACTTTACTACTTCCACACTGATGCTTTTAATTAGTTCTCATTGGCTCACACTTTGTTGGATGTTTTTACAGCTAATCTGAATAAAGGGTAGAAAAAGGAAACCCTTTGTCGGATGCAGTAATACAATTAAAAGGGGAAAAGATGGCTGTGTCTTAAAAAAAAATTTAAACCCATCCTTAAATTAATTCGTAATTCGTAATTTAATGAGCTTATATGCCGCCCAATCCCGTAGGACTCCGGGCGGCTTACAAATACGAGATAAAATAAAAATAACAAATAGAGGATAAAAAACGAAAAACAGTTTAAAAAACACAACATACATTCGGCTTATAGATCAACAGCCCCAGGCCTGCCGGAACAGCCAGGTTTTGGTGGCTTTTTGGAGGGCCGTTAGACTGGGGAGGGTCCGGATCTCTGCGGGCAGATCGTTCCACAGAGCTGGAGCAGCTACAGAAAAGGCTCTCCCCCGAGTGGTTGCCAGCCGGCATTGTCTGGTCGACGGCACCCAGAGGAGGCCTAGCCTGTGAGTTCTTATCGGCCGTTGGGAGGTATGCAGCAGGTGGCGGTCTCTCAGTTAGTTTTCAAACAACATAACATTACCTAAATACATAAGGTAAAGGTTCCCCCGCACATGCATGCTAGTCGTTCCCAGCTCTAGGGGGCGGTGCTCATCTCCGTTTCAAAGCTGAAGAGCCAACACTGTCTGCAGATGTCTCTGTGGTCATGTGGCTGGCATGACTAAACACCAAAGGCACATGGAACGCTGTTACCTTCCCACCAAAGTGGTCACTATTTTTCTACTTGCATTTTCACATGCTTTCAAACTGCTAGGTTGGCAGAAGCTGGGACAAGTAACAGGAGCTCACTCCGTTATGCGGCCCTAGGGATTCGAAGCATCAAACTGCTGACCTTCTGATTGACAAGCTCAGCGTCTTAGCCACTGACCCACCATGTCCCAATTATATATACTGTGAAATATATACTGTATATATACTAAATACATTCTGTATTCTTAAAAAATCAAATTGTAGACTATCATCTTAATTTTCCTCATTACTATTAAACATTTCGCATAGAACTAGTTCCCACCTAAGCTATACCTACAATATTTGTGTGACTTGAAATTTCCCAAAAATTGTTTTTGTCAACATTTTCCTGTGGGAAATTTTTTTAGGAGGACCCAATATATGATATCCAGAACTGGACTTGTGGAAATAATAAATGAATGGGTCAAGAATGAATCCAGATTTTTCAAGTTTCCTGGCAAGATCTCCACAGTGGCTTGTTTTTTCTTCTGCAAACAATCCAAACCATGATAATGATGATGATGATGATGATGATGAAGAAGAAGAAGAAGAAGAAGAGGAGGAGGAGGAGGAGGAGGAGGAGGAGATACATAGAGGATTGATGCTACATCTTATTCTTTGTATGTGTAGCAAATAAATTGTAAAAGCAAAGGGGGGGGGGAGTTGAAAGAGTTGTTAGTGAGCCACCTGGCTGGAAATGATTTCAAAAATGCGGTGGCCAATTGTATATTCGTTAGTAACCACATCCCAACAGGAGGGAGGCTTGTTTGAATGGTTGCATCAGAAATGTTACAATTGTTTATTATTTATTTGTATCTTGCCTTTATTATTTTTTGCAAATAACTCAAGGCTGTGAACATTTCCAACACACCTTCCTCCTGATATTTTCCCCATAACAACAACTCTGTGAGAAGGGTGGGGCTGAGAGACAGTGACTGGCCCAAGTTCACTCAGCTGGTTTTCATAACTAAGACGGGATTGGAACTCCCCGTTTCTTGCTTTCTAGCCCTGATGATTTAACCATTAGACCAAACTGGCTCTCAAACTGTTAAGTTTAAGAATAAACTCTTAAACTGTTCTGCCCAGGCTTTTATTAGAATGTCAAATAGGTTAATATGGTTTTAGATTGGCACCTACAAACTGCTTTCATTTTCATTGTGGAAAAACCAACGTTTAGCATGAACGCCTCCGAACAAAGGAAGTATTAGAAATGTTGGTTTCATGAAGCAAGAAATAAATTCCTGCTTGTGCACAATAGCATTTATACATAGTGATCGGTGATCGGGAACTAAGGGTTGCTTCAATATTCAGCAGATGCAAGTGGTAAAAACTTTTACCGGACTTCAGATTGCTGGTGAAGTGATGAATATCGGCATGCTTCTCACACTGAATCCCTGAAGATAAGGGAAATAGTTCCACAGGTAAGGGCTAGGTTAAATAACCATCAAGATAGCGCTGCCTTACAAGTCAACTGATGTTGTCATTTCTCAAGATTTCAATCTGAAGAAATGCTGCTCAGAATCACAAAGAAAGCTTTAGTGCCTGGTTCCTGGCAAGATATCTAAGGGTGAACATTTGAATAGCTTCCTTTAATTCAGAACACAATAAATTTGAACCAGAACCAACTTCATTAAATTGTGCAGATAATAACTATTTTTTTAAAATTGGTCCTAATATTTTCTGAGAGAACAGGTGATTGACTAATGAATACAACGATATCAAAACTTGGTTTCATCCTGTGAAATAAATAACAGTCAACATGCAGAATTGATTTAGAACAAGACAGCAGTGCTGAATTTTAGCTTTGTGCTGTTTGGGCTAGGATCTGCCGTCACTGCTGTCAAATACAATTTCAGCCTGAAAAGAACAAAAGCATTGACTTTTCCAGATTTTTTTTTGGGGGGGGGGGATTATTCTCCCCACCCCCAACTATTAAAATAATTAGATATCCCATTTGCAACCTCTCTATTTCACCTGGTAAATTATGAAGAGATAAATTTTTACCCATTAGCTTCCTCTTCACTAACAATTTCACTGAGATCAACTATCCCTTTCCTTTTACTTAATTGTGAGCAACTTTTATGATTTTACAGAGCATTTTCTTTGTCAAGACAAAGTCACTGGTTCTTATTTAAAGTTCAAAGTGAAATAATTTTGCTTTAAACTTATGCAACCCTTAACTAATATAAATTGCCCCAAATTTGCTCAGCATAATGCATCCAGGAAACGTTAAATAGTCCGATTGAGACTATTGGAAAAGGGAGCTCTGTTTCTGACATTTTGCTGTCATACTGCCCCGGGAATGACCTGCATCTACTAACAAATGACTAGGGCTCTAATTGCATGTGGCATGAATGTATTTACAGTATTTGCTGGGCCAAACTACAGGAGAATAGAATTTTGCAAAAATCTTTCTCTCAAACATTTGCCAGATCTCTGTGTTGTCAGAGGAAATAGCCTTTGCTTTGATTCAGAATGGCATCGGATAAACAGGGATAGCGTGGAGGGATTCAAGCATTATAACTTGGAGTTTTATGAGCTTCTGTAAATAGAATAAGGCAACAGGGACCTGCCAAAAAGAGAACACTGACGAGAGGGAGAGAGGGAGCAAACAGCATAGTGGGTGGGACAAATATGAATACTACTAACATCTCTTAATTAAAAAACAAATCTTAACACTGGAGTCTAACATAGTGAAAACAAGGACTGGACCAGATGGATGCAGCATATCCAGTAGCTCTTGGCTAGATCCATACTGTATATTCTTAAAGCCCCCCCCCCCAACTTTCTGAAGAAATTAAAATAGCAACAGCAATAGCGCTTAGACTCATATACTACTTCGTAGTGCTTTATAGCCCCCCCCCCCCCCCCCCCAAGCAGTTTATAGAGAGCACATTGCCCTTAACAATACGGGCCCTCATTTTACTGACCTCGGAAGGACGGAAGGCTGAGCCAACTTGAGCCAGTGAGAATAGAATTGCTGGAAATCAGCAGAATTAGGTTGCAATACTACCACTGCACCATCATGGCACAGATAGTAATAGTTGTTGCCAGTTCATTTGGTCCTTTGATCTTTAACTACAGGAGTATTTCTGTTTAGATTCTAGTCAACCAGCCATGCTTTCTTTCTCAATGTATAAGTTGTAAGGCATTCCAATGCTTCCTTTTTTACTTCTCATGCAGTGCTCCGTAGGGCCAAGGGTCCTTCCACTGACAGGGTCCATTTAGGTAGAGTTCACTCCACCATATCGATATCTTTTCCTCTTTCTCAGAGCCCAATTAGATGTGAACTGAATACAAAATAGGTTTGGCTTTGCCTGCATTCTATATTTAAAAGGGAAGAAACCTAGATCAGGATGATAGCTTGAAGGGAAATGCAGGGTTTTAAAGTATTTGCCCTTGCTGTATTTCCAGTTGGACCCTGCCATTAAATGAAAAGACATTATATGTGTCCCATGGAATTGTTAAAACAATCTTGTTGCATCTCATTGGATTCTGAATGGACTTTTTAAGGCTCCATTTCTGCCAATGTACATTCATGTAGAGTCTTAAGATAATGATTCTGAATAAGAATAGGAAAGTTAGAATCATGAATACTGCACAGACTCTTATGAAGAGTTGCTAGATGGAAAATAGGGTGGCTTAGCTCTAACTTAAAACAGACAGCCTTTGTCCTTGCAGAATTCAGACCCTGGCTTTGATTATATCCGTTTAGTTAGGGAAGACATTTAAAAGAAGTCATATATTTGTATCTATAAATCACATGTTCAGCAGCAGCCATCAAAAGCCTACCTGCACACACTCGGTCTAATATATTCACTTATAGTCTTATAAATGTCCGGGCTTCCAAATAGGCTGATCTATTTTCAAAAATAATGTTTTGTGTTTCAGTGGGATAATGGCTGCTCTTGCTGGTATTTCTACAAAGCTGAAAATTTGCAGCTCCTGAATCAGTTTGCTGCCCACCAACATGAAAGAGGAAAAATGGGGGATTTTGTAGGCAAGCAAGCCTACCTCCTAGGTACCAGGTGGATTTTACCTTATATTCAACTTGCTAATTTGGATGCTGACAGAGTTAACAACTGTAATTATAGTGTTCACATATTCCTGGTAAAGGGTAAGAGTCAAAATAACTTTGCTGGTGAAAAATATATTGGAACGCCAGTGAGAAACTGGCATATTTTAGAATAGCAGTAAATGAACATCCATGTCTCTTGGCTATTTGTGTCTTATTTTTTTCTCCAAGGCGCTTTTAGCTGTTTAAAGGTGGATTTCCCCACACTTTATCCTTATAAAGGATTGTTGAGGTAGATTAGGCTGAGCAATACTGATGGATTCTAAGAGTTCGAGGCAGCATTTTGGATATGGGCTTAAATATCCCCAGAAGGAATTTACCACCTGAGTTTTCTTCAACTTGCTGTTCTTCACAGGTATTTAGATAATTCTTACAATTCTAATTGGCCAGGAATTCTGGAAGCCCCAAACCTTATATCATATGAGATATAAGCTTGGGGGAAGGGTGTTCTACATAAAAAATAGAAAAGGGCCATTTCTTGTGTTTCCCCTGAAAGAATAGGTTACTCTATAAACACATGTTTATGGCATACTTAGTCTAAGAAGTGGTTTTAAATTACGAATAGGCTGATTGCAAAGGATTGCTGGGGAGTGCTGAGCTGTTTACTGTTAATAGCCATATTATTCACAAAGAGGTTATTGTTTCTGGAAAATAGGATGCAGATTGTCTTTCTGCCAGCCATTTATGTTTCTACAAACCCCATTATTTTCAAAAGTTGTAAGATGGACTGTAGATACTGATACAGAAATCTGGCTAACTGGAAACAAGCTCGTTGAATTAAAATTCAGAGCTATTGGATTCTTGCAAAATGCTGCACAATATAGTGACCTACCACTGATTGGGCTTGTTTCCAGGTGCAGTCAGTTGTGGGATTCAATTTTTTTTACTACTGGTTCTGTGGGCATGGTATGGCATGGTGGGTGTGGCATGGCTTAGTGGGCATGGCATGGCTTGGTGGGAGTGACTTGCTGGACGTGTCAAGGGAAGGATACTGCAAAATCTCCATTCCCTACCCACTCCAGGGAAAGTTACTGCAAAATCCCCATTTCCTCCGATCAGCTGGGGCTCGGGAGGCAGAGAATAGATGGGGGTGGGGCCAGTCAGAGGTGGTATTTACTGGTTCTCTGAACTACTCAAAATTTCCACTACCAGTTCTCCAGGACTGGTCAGAACCTGCTGCATAGCACCTTTGGGTACAGTACTGGAGACTAGACATAGGCAAAACACATACAACTTGTAGAGTTCTGGTTAGACTTCTAGATTCAGGGTGCTTCCAGGCTTTCATAAACTTCATCCCCTCTGCCCAACCCTTCAAAATTAATTCATGGCAGGATTTCTTAGAAATTGCTTGTTGGTGCCAACAATGATGAAGTACTGAAATCGGCAGCCTGCTATAGCATCACTGCCCTTATGGTTGCCTTACCATGTTTGCTTTTGCCCCAGGAAAAATCTGGTTTGTCTGCAAAAAGCTCCATTGTAGACACGATGGTTTTCTGGAGGATTTCTAATTATACTATTGGGTTCCACCACAAATGTGCAAACGACAAAAGCGTGCCTCACTAAACCGCGGTGACAAAACCGCGCCGACAAAACCGCACGACGAAGGAGCGACAAATGAGCCCTGAAGCGCACCAACAACAACGCGCTGACAGAAGCGCGCTGTAACCTAACCCTAACCCTAACCCTAACCCTAACTCTAACCCTAACCCTAACCCTAACCCTAACACTAAACCTAAACCTAAACCTTACCTTAACTTAAATCGTGCTGTTGTCGGCGCGCTGTTGTCGGCACACTGTTGTTGACGCGCTTTTGACATCATGGTTTTAGCGCCGCGGTTTTGTCGGCGCGCTTATGACATTCACGCTTTTGTCGGGTCACGATACTATTGTATGTAGGTAGGAGCCACTGAAAAGTTCTCACCAGTGGGAAACTGAACCACTAACTCTAGTGCAGTGTTTCTCAATTTGGCAACTTTAAGACATGTGGACTTCAACTCCCAGGATTCTATTCTTTCCCCAGAAAGCTATGTTGTCTGGAGAATTCTGGGAGTGGAAATCCATATCTCTTAAAGTTGCCAAGGTTGAGAAAGATTTCTCTAGTGCAGGGCAGTCAAACTCTCAGCCCTTAGGATGGATGCGTCATGCGCTGGCCACATCCATGCCTAGTGTAGCAATGGGGGGGGAAAGTCCCAATACATCACGTGATGCCACCACGACAATGTGAATTCGACACCCCTATTCATAGCTTAGTCTCTCATTTACATGAGACTGCCCTGCTCTACAATGAAGCTGCTTGAGCAGATATGGATACCATTCAGTTTACCCACGTGACTTCACTGCTTTGAGAGTTACATTGATTACCAACCTACTGCCACATGCATTTCAAGGCTCTAGTTGTCATCCGTAAAGCCCTTCATGATTCAGTTCCTGGCTGTCTTTAGGACACTGCCTACTTCCAATGGCTTCTACCCATCCATTAAACCCTGGAACAAATGACTCTCTTTGAATCCTCTTCTTTAGGGAGTGTCCTCTTTCTTTAAGTAGTTGCTAATCCTCTTCTCGCAAATGGTATTCTCCTGAAGATCAGATTAGCCTTGCCCTTCTGAGTTTTCAAAAAGCTATGGCATTTCTGTCATGCCTTGGGAGTCTGGGATGCTGACATTCTTGCAGAGGGAAATGTTGAATCCGATTGATTATTAGTGATGGCTGGTGTGTGTGTGTGTGTGTGTAGTACTTTATCAGTCCCGCTAATATATTGAAAATGGTAGGAGAAACATGAACCCAGAAGAGAAACAAAAAACATCTCAAAACAAAAGTTCTGGCTTCAAAACTGTGTCATTAGTCAAGTTGGGGGAAAAGTTATCCTAGATGCCTGAGGATGTCATAGGGGCATGGTGTTGAACTAACTATAGTACCAAAGTTCTATGGTTTCTGCTGAATCGTTTTCTCTCTTCTGCATGGCCATTTTGAAACAATTTGTCTGTGATCAGGGCTCCTTCTGTTGTTAAATGAATAATGTAACTTGGCTGAAAGTAGAAGAGGTAGGACTTATTCTTCCTGCAGTGTAATAAGGAGGCAGAGAACCAGAACTACTGCTTCTGGGAATTAACATGATAACCCTATGTTTCAGCAACGGGGAACAAATACAGGGCTCCAGAACATCAGCAGTGCTACTAGACATATATATTTACTGTTCCAAGTAACATTAACTTTGTTGAAAAATCTTAAATATATTCCCTAGGCAAAATGGCACATAAATAACAAACAGTTGAGCTGCTTTAAGCTGACTGTGAAGTGTGCATCTTTCCCTTTATCTTATGAACTACAGAAGGCAGAATCTGAAGAGTTCCAGCATATTTTTTATTGCATCAGCTTCCATGGCAGTGTCTGTTCCCCAAATTAACGAAAAATGCAGATGTCCTCTTTCAGCCAATATATCATCAGGGACGTTCCTCAGAGAATAAAGAAGATGTGAAAGTTATCTTCTACAAATCTTTCAAATATTGGTTGACCGGAGTCAAGATGGACAGATGTTTGCTGTTAAGTGCTGCAGAAGAGTTGCCAGAAGAATTGGAAATGATCAAGAGAGGAAAAATTTAATTCATTGCTCCTCAAAGAATGAAAGAATCTAGTTAAAAACTGCTGTTTCGGTTTCAGTTAATGCTGGATAGAAACGGAATGTGATAGTGCTCGCTTATTTATTTGTGCTACTTATTAATAATTAAATTCAAGGGCTAGTTTCACCTGAGTATTTTACTATTAGCGAACATGAGTTAGCAATCTAAATCCTATATTGAAAAAAAGGATTAGCGACTGAGACCAAAGATGTAGAAATAGCTGTTAGAGAGAAAAGAAGATTGGGACTGAATGAACAAGGCTACTAACAGATGGGTAAAATAGAAGTGGCCCTTATGATTCAGTTGAAAAAAATTATTTGTCAAATGAGTGTGGAATACCAATAATTGCTCACAAATTACCATTCAGGAAATGCTGTGTAGGCTAAATCTGCCCGACTGCCTCATTATATACAATTTGTTGATTAAAATGAGGAAATGTATTAAGAGCTGTTCTAAACTTTTATTACCATAGCTAATCATTCTGCTGCAGTTATGGTGTTTGCACTAACATGGACATTTGGACTTCTCTAAATTTTAACTATCAACATAATTTTGGGGGAGTAGAAAACATAATTTTTAGAATCTGAACTTCTTCCTAGTAATCTTAACCAGCAGGTTTTGACCAGTTCTGGAGAACTGGTAGTGGAAATTTTGAGTAGTTCAAAGAACTGGTAAATACTGGCCCCGCCCCCATCTATTCTTTGCCTCTGAAGTTCCAGCTAATCGGGAGAGAATGGGGATTTTGTAGTAACCTTCCCCTGGAGTGGGGTGGGAATGGAGATTTTACAGTATCCCTCCCTTGCCATGCCCACCAAGCGATGCCACGCTGACTAAGCCACATCCACAGAACCGATAGTAAAAATTTTTGAATCCCACCACTAACTAAAATAATATAATCTAGATTAGCAATAGTTGTGCCCCTTAACAATACACAAAGATATCATTTTTAGGCACCGAAGAAGTGAAATCAAAGGAGCATTCCATTCATGATTATTATTCCATCCCCCTGCTACTCCCAATATTCGCAATTGGCAAAGTCTAACTCCAAATAAATACACTTTGGAGGAAATAGCAGAGTTCCAATTGTTATGTGGTCTCAGTATGCAGCATTATTGTAAAACAATATGTTTTGTGTTGGGCTTTGCTATGTTTTGATCACATGGGGTGCTTCCAGAGGTGTAGATACCTTATGAGGGTCATGCAGCAGAGGTGGGTTTCTACCAGTTCGCACTTATTCGGTAGAATCGGTTCGTCAAATCTATCGAACCGGTTAGAAGAGGTTCCACCAGTGGACCCGGAAAGTAGGCCACACCTACAGAAGAGGTTCCAAAATTTTTTTAAACCCACCACTGGTCCTTGGATATAATTATTCTACACTATCATGCTCATATTTATAAAACTCAGTGCCTCTGTGAAAGGTAAGGATGACTACTGCGTTTGTGGTGCAATCAGAGCACTGCGTGTGTTGAAGTTGTTTTAGTGCAAACCAAAGATGCCTTTTAAAAAACAAGTTTACATCATATTCTTATGCATGCCAGTGCTGTGTGTGAGGTAATTTAAGGTGGTTCTGACAAGTGTCCTCGGCATCTTCATATCCAGTCACATGGGCGGCAAGCCACTCCCATCCGGTCACATGGGTGGCAAGCCACTCCCACAAAGGAGGCCACACCCACAGAGTAGGTTCAAACAATTTTTGAAACCCACCACTGTGCAGCAGGAATGATGAAAGTTAAAATATCCACCACATTGCCAAAGTAGCACACTTCCATTTAAATAAAGATGACGGTGCATAAAACCATGCCTTCTATATCCTTTTATCCCACACTTTTTAAAAAATAAAACAGAAACCTGTAAATAGGATGGAAGAGCAATTATAGGCTCCTGCTTGGGTTTTCTTGCAGTTATTTATTTTTATTTATTTATGTATTTATTTGGAAATTTATATTGCCGCCTCTTTGCACATGGAGACTCAAGTTGGCTTTCAAGAATATAAAACCTCATACAAAAAACAATAACACCAATAAAAGAATCATATAATAAATTAATAAAATAAATTAATAAAATAACCCCCACCCCCTACCCCGGCGACAGCCAATCACACGAGCCATTTGATGGCCCATCCTGTTCTGGGTTCCCCAGGCCCACTTGCAGAACCAGATCTTCAGTGCCTTCTGGAAGAGTATTAGAGTGGGGGCGATTCTAATCTCTGGGGGAATGATGTTCTGGAGAGAGGGAGCCACCACGGAGGAGGCCCTTCTTCTGAGTCCCATCAGGTGTATCTCCCTCGGGGATGGGACCCACAACATTCCCTGCCTCCTGCTCTAGTGGGTTGGGTTACTACAGGGAGTCTTCGACTTATGAGCACATGTGAGCCCAACATTTCTGTTGTTAAGTGAGACATTTGTTAAGTGAGTTTTGCTCCATTTTAGGACCTTTCTTGTCACAGTTGTTAAGTGAATCACTGCCGTTGTTAAGTTACTAATATGGTTGTTAAGTGAATCTGGCTTCCCCATTGACTTTGTTTGTCAGGCTGGTCACATGACCACCAAAGGCACTACGACTGTCATAAATATGAGAGTTGTCAAACATCTGAATTTTGATCACGTGACCATGGGGATGCTGTATGAAAAATGGTCATAATGGTCACAATTTCTAGTGCTGTTGTAAGTTCGAACAGTCGCTAAATAAACTGTTGTAAGTCAAGGACTAACTTTATTGAAAGGCGTACAATATCTGATATGGGACATGATGAAAAGACAGATGAAGACTTGATCAGAGGTTATGGATGGCTGTCTGATTGTTGAGGGAAAATAGAAAACAAAATGAATGTAATATCTGGCATCCCAACAACACTTATTTTATTTATTTATACATATATACATACATACATACATACATACATACATACATACATACATATATAGCCTATCTCACTTTTGATTGACTCTTTATTCTTTACACACCAACATTAGGTTGAGGATATTTCTAGTAGTAACTAAATAGGGAATAAAAACACTAAAAAGAGTTCCATATGTTAGGTTCCTGTTTCTGAGCTCAAAACTCATTAAAAAAATACTCTAAATACTCTCATGTGTATGCACACATGTCTCCTCAAACAAGATAATTGCCACAATGAACACTGCATATTTAAGGCAATTGAAATAACCATACTTGGTGGTATGTCACAAAAAGACAGTGAGAATTCCAGTATTTTGCTTTTTATTCTCTGTTTTGAAATGAAAGCGATTATAGGTTTTAAAAATGTTTTTATACTGAACAGGTAATATACGATTATTTGCATGACATACTTAATGTAATTTCTGAAAGTATATAGTGTTGGAATAAAATACAAAATCCCTTGCCTATAATGTTAGAACAAGCAAGGCATCTGATGTCTCTTCTTAATCATTCATGTTGCTTGGTTAATCTGCAAAAACCTGCACAGAGAATCTTGCTGTGAAGATAATAGAGCCAGTTTGGTCTAGAGCAGAGGTGTCAAAATTGTGTTGTCATCACATGAGGTATCAGGACTCCCCCCCCCCTTTGCTAAAGTGGCCGTGGGCATGGCCAGGGGTGTGACACATTGGGCCCACGGGCTGTGAGTTTGACAGCTCTGGTCTAGACATTAAGGCACCAAGTTAGAAAGCAAGAAGCTTTCCCACCTTGAATTCCATGAAAACAGCTGGGTGACTTTGGGCCAGTCACTCATTCTCAGCCCAACAAACCCCACAGGGCTGTTGTTGTGGAGAAAATAGGGAAGGGAGGAGTTATTAGGTAGATTTGCCACTTTGAATTATTTATGAAAATAATAAAGGTGGAATAAGGTAAAGCTTACCCTCATACCAGTGGTGGGATTCAAATAATTTAACAACCGGTTCTCTGCCCTAATGACCATCTGGGTAGAAGGGGCTTGGTGGTCATGTGACTGGGTGGGCGTGGCCAACTCAAGGTCACTCAGGTCGATAGATGCTTTGCCTTAGCTGTTACAATGTAATAAGGGTTAACCAGAGAGGCAGTTTCTGTAAGCAGGTCAATAAAGATTAGGCTAGAAACAACACTAGAATCTTTCCTTCCTGCCTTCCTTACAAGATCAGCCCTGTAAAGTGGAAAAAAACAAAAGGAGATTTCTTCCAACAATCGGTTCTCTGAACTACTTAGAAAGTTACCAATCCGTTCTCCCGAATAGGTGCGAACTGGCTGAATCCCACCACTGCCTCATACATATGTACTAGTTGTCCCCGACTGTATGGGAGCCAAAGAGCCAGCGCTGTCCAAAGACCTCTCTGTGGTCATGTGGCTGGCATGGCTAAACACCGAAGGCGCATGGAACTCTGTTAGCTTCCCACCAAAGGTGGTCCCTATTTTTCTACTTGCATTTTTTACACACTTTCAAACTGTTATGTTGGCAAAAGCTGGGACAACTAACAGGAGCTCACTCCATTGTGCGGTGCTAGGGATTTGAACCACTGAACTTTCTGAGCAACAGAATTTACATTGCACCTTTAGGGATGTGGTGGCTCAGCAGCTAAGATGCTGAGCCCCCGCGTCCCTAAAGGTGCAATATAAATAAATAAATAAATAAATAAATAAATAAATAAATAAATAAATAAATAAACAAACAAACAAACAAACAAACAAACAAACCAGATTAGCCAACTTCTTAGGAGAAGCCTATTTGCCACTATTTCATACATACTATGAATAACAATGTCGATGTTGATTTGGTAACAGACAAAATGATTTTACCAATATAAGAGACTATTTGTAGCTCAAGGTTGAACTGTGAGGTCCTTTGTGCTCTCTGAGCTTGGTAGTTTTTTTTTTAATTGAACATTTTTGAAAAAAACAAAAACTTTTACAAATGTTTACCTCCACCCCCTACCCTCCCCACCCAAACCCACCCACCCCCCAACCTTCCCCCCCGACTTTCCAGAACCCATACAGGGTATAAATCTTTAACAAAGATATTCTAAAATAAACTTTAAAAAAGTTAGTATCATCTTTCATTTGAGCTTTAACTCCTCTTTGCTAGGCTAGCTCTAAACAGATTATATCATTCCTTGTTTCTTCAGTCATAAACTATCTGGAATTTCTTAGTCCCATATTTATTTTGAGTATAGTCAATCCATCTTCTCCACTCCAGTTTATATCTCTCATTTGAGTGATCCTTGAGATATGCTGATATTTTACCCACCTCTGCTAGGTTTGTTACTTTTAATGTCCATTCTTGAATAGTAGGCAAATCTTCCTTCTTCCAGTATTGCACCACCAGCAGTCTTGCTGCGGTTATTAAATGCAAAATCAAGTTAGTCTCTATAACTGTACAATCAGTAATTATACCTAACAAGAATAACTGAGGGGTAAACTTTATCCTTTTTTAAAGAACATTTTGCATAATCCACCATATTTTTATCCAAAATGCTTTTTACAAGTCCACCATATATGATAGTATGTAGCATCGAGACAATCACATTTCCAGCATTTAGGTTGTAAATTTGGATACATAGAGGCCAGTTTTTTAGGATCTAAATGCCATCTATAAAACATCTGCTTGGTAGTTTCTTGCAGACATTTCATTAACAAACCGGGTAACATCATCAATACATGATTTTTATTATCAAGACTCAATTGGTGTTGAAGTCCAATATATACAGAAAGACAACAGATTATAATACCAATTTGCCTGTTGTAACTGTAGCTCTGGTGACTTGTTATACAGGATAGGTTTAGTATTAAATAAAGCTTAAATTAGATAGACCTAGATCCAACATTTCCAACAATAACACACACACACGCATGGATAGAAAAAAAATATGGGGAAGAATTTAATAAGAGATGTTCTAAATTGGTAAGCTTTATTGAAACAGGTTAGGAAATGCCACATCTCATTTGGCTAGTGGAAAGACTCAGACGTTTAATTTAGGATCAGAGTTGGGAAAGAATTTGGAGCTAAAATGCTGAACGTGAAATATGGCATCTGAATGTCTTGAGTTGATTTTGAGGAGTTGGAACCAAAGTAATAAACAAAAACTAATTTTACCCATATTAGAATGATAATTATAAATGAGAAATTTGATATATTAGGAATGAAAAATATTATACATAGGCATGCATTGAGAATGTCACACAGAAAGATACACAATAATATTTATAAGCAGATTGGGTATTTAAAGCCAAGTGTAAACAAACACGCACACGCACACACACCTGTTTTTATTTCTGTCCTGTTAATGAGCAGTTTTAATAATAGGATGAGTGGCTGAAGAACAGAAACAACGTATTGACATTGACAAAAATTAGAAATACATTTTTGCTAGGGAATATGTCAGCATTGTTTAACAGAGGCTGGAATATTACTGCAATTATCAAGTAAGCCAGTTTTATAGAAAATAAAGACATCACAATTTTTATTATTAGCCTTGGAAACTCGAAAGAGTTATTTCTCTTAGCATTTGAATAGGGAAACACTTGGGAATTCCGGGTGTGGAGGAAGACAGTGATCAATCACTTACCAAGAAAATGACATGGATATTAGAAGAGTCAAGTTCCATTTTATATTATTTTTTTAAATCTCAACCTACCCTAAAAGAAGTCCAGGCTCATAACAAGCACAGTATTGATTGCGTGGGAATCAATCTTTTTTTTACTTCTCTAACTGAAATTAGATTTAGCTGTTTTATTTTCTGATGAACTTTCAGAGAAATAAGATTTAATTTTTTTTTCACTTGATCAATGCATAAGTAGCTAAATCTTACATTAACCAACAAAACAATCTTTTAACCATTTGATTCAGTGGTGGGTTGCAAGTATTTTTACTACCGGTTTGGGTGCGTTCCCACGCACGCTTGTGCAAGTGTGCAATCCTTTTGTGCATGTGTAGAAGCATCTGGGCAGGTGGGCTGGGCCTCCCACTACTACTGAACCAGGCCAAACTGGGAGCAACCCACCACTGATTTGATTACATGTCTGATTCTTAGCTACTCCATACTTAGATTTTCTCTGTGATGATCTGTCTCTGTAAGTCAGTGGTTCCCAACCTTCTTTCCATGCCCCACCTAAGCATCTCTAAAATCCTGATGCCACTCCTGTGATATATAATTCTTACTTTACTCAAAAAGTGAACTCTATTCACGCGGAGGAAGCCTAAAAGGCCATTAACTTGGTTTAAACAAGATTCAAATTTCCCCCATTAAAAATCAAATTGTCCCCTTTGGGGCATCGGCCCACATTGGGAACCATTGAGTAAGCCTTCCAACAATGCACCAATTGCTTCTTGAGTTCATCCATTGATCATCACTTCTTCTCTTTTCTTCCCTCTTTTCTGACCTTGTAGATTTTTTCAGAGAGCTAGGTTTTTGCATAATGTGTTTGAAGTAGGATAATTTGAACCTGGTCATTTGTGCCTTGAGTGAGAACTCTAGGCTAATTTGTTTGGTGAACCAATTGTTGGTTTTCTTGGTTCTCCAGAATATTCTTAGGTGTTTTCTCCAATGTCAAATTTCAAAAGTGCCCATTATTCTGCTTCTTCAAAGTCCAAATTCCAAAGATTGTGATGTAAAGCTTGCATGATTCTGAGCATTGTCTTTGTTGTCTCTAGTCTTTTTTATATTTTATATTTAATTTTTTGCACCATGCTCCTTGACTTATTCTCCTCCACTTCTTCTGCATCACTGATTGGAACATAAAAGTTGGATGATTGCCATAGTAAAGGACTGTCCACAAAGTCTAATTAACATTTGCCTATTAATTGTCAAGCACTGTTCTTGCTATATCCTTTCTAATTCAAATTCCTTCTGTTTTGTTTTTCCATCTTCCAAGTAGTAAACAGTGTGATTTTCTTATTGAAAGTGTCCAATCCTAACCTACCTCAATTTGCTGATGTATAAGAAGTTGTACCATAAGAAAGGCTGAGCACCAAAGAATTGAGGCCTTTGAACGATGGTGCTGGAGAAGACTCCTGCGAGTCCCGTGGACTGCAAGGTCAGGCCTAGAGGAGATCAACCCTGACTGCTCTTTAGAAGGCCAGATCCTGAAGATGAAACTCAAATGCTTTGGCCACCTAATGAGAAGGAAGGACTCACTGGAGAAGAGCCTAATGCTGGGAACGATTGAGGGCAAAAGAAGAAGGGAACAACAGAAAATGAGGTGGCTGGATGGAGTCACTAAAGCAGTCGGCATGAGCTTCAATGTACTCCAGAGGATGGTAGAGGACAGTAAGGCCTGGAGGAATGTTGCCCATGGGGTTACGATGGGTCGGACATGACTTCGCAACTAACAACAACCAGATGTCAATTTGAATCATTTCTTGTCATCTTTTACTGGGTTGAGCATTCCCAGTTCAGGCTGCTTGCATGTTCCCCACTTTTGCCCTTTCAGATTTTCTTTTCCTGTATGGCAATTTAGCAAGTCAATGGCTCAAAAGTTTTAATCTAGCTATGTCATCAACACCATTAGTACTTGAAGTTTCCTTTAGTAACATGCTGAATGCCATCTCACTTGAGGAGTCATCATCCAACACTATATCAACAGTCATTTCATATTTTCTAGCATGTGGTTTTCTTGGTAAAAATACAGGAGTAGTTTACCATTGTCTTTCCCCATACTGTATGAATTGATATATTGCCACTGTCACTGAGTGGTCATCTGCCTCCAGCATTTTCCTATGTCTCTGTATCCAAATATACAATAGGTGACTCCTCGCTTTACCTGAGCAATTGGGACAATCATTATGCTTTGAGTGACCCTGTTGGGAACATATATTCTTATCTCTCCTTGCTTATCTCTCTGAGGAATCAGCCCCCCTCTTCCGAGTGAGACAACGCAGCAGCATGGAGCGTGTTAGGTTTACCTTACGCTTAATTGGACATTTACTATATTTTATCCTTCTTGTGCTTTCACGGTTAAGTGAAATTTATTTGCAACATGTATCTGGCAATTTTCCTCAAATTATGAGTTTAAATCCACAGGACTGTGCTGAAGACAGCTTACTTCAGGCTTAAGAATTTATTCAGGGATGAGAAATTAAACCACTATTAGTTTAATAATTGGCAGTAACTGGAGAGAATTCTTACGGCATCTATTTCAGGAAACCTATCACTGAGATCAGGTCGAATTGTTATCAAGGGAACATGTTGCTAGCCTATCAGGCAGGGCTGATGTGATGGAGGAGAGAGAGTCCAGATTTTTAAGAGTTGAGAATCACCTCATCATCGCCCCTGAAACAACTTCCTCCTCCTCTTCAGGGGAAACGTCTTTTGCAAAGCTTTAATCTTAGCACTTATTCTCTGGCATTATTATCCTATAATTTCGAAAAGTTGTATAGCACTTGACGGCAATAAGTCACTGAGCCGAGCTTTTGATAATGGATTAAGAAGTGGGTGGGTGGACGGAGATTACATTTGTCTAGCTGAGGTGGATCTGTTTTACATTAAAAGATGGTGAGGGCCTCTGCCCTGGACTTATACATCCGTTTGTGTGAAATGATGGATTAATGATCCCAAGGAAGGCTTGACTAAAGTGCTACTTAGTGCAGCTATTTGGTCCATTATTGGATCACAAGCAGAGCCTTGTCATCCCATTTGGCAGGGCTCCCCATTGTCTTGTTTGTCGTGCTGTGCATTAGCTTTAAGTGACTTTCCCCAGTCAGTTTATATTTTTGGTTAAGATGGCCCTTTAAGCTCAGTGTGACTCGAGGTATTCTTAGTTTTTGAGAGGAGGGAAAAGGAAAATAAAGAAAAACAGAACTTCAATATGAAATGTTGGGTTGGGTTGCTCAAAAGCTCCCTTCTCTTTTCTGGAAAGTTTGGAGGAGTTCATTAAAGGACCTAAGTTGGGGTCCTGTTTATACTGGTACAGACAGGTATTATACATATTTGCCAAATCACATAAATTATGTGGCTGGAGTTTCTTCTATCCGCTTCTTAAAACATCACAGCATTTTTTTTGAAGGTTCCACTATTACAGTGTTTCTCAACCTTGGCAACTTTAAGTCCACAGGACGTAAAGTCGCCAAGGTTGAGAAACACTGCACTATTATGATAAACTAACAATGTGGTCCAAACATTGGTATCATATGAAGGCAAATCTGACTTTAGATATTTTTGTGGTTGAAGCAAAATTTGAAAAAGATGTTTTATGACTATTTAAAGAAAAGAAATGAAATATAAAGGTGGAAATTGGAGGAAGGAAAAACCACCTCTTTCTCTTCCTCCTCCTCCTCCTCCTCCTCCTCCTCCTCCTCCTCCTCCTCCTCCTCCTCCTCCTCCTCCTCCTCCCTGAAGTGATTTCTTCATCACAAGAACAAGGACGCTATCAAACAGCATTGCAATTAACGGTGGGTGTGAATAGCACTCTGTATATTTTTAAACTGCTGATATTTTTAAACTAAGGATTCAGTGTTTGCAGATGTGCAATTTCTTATTCTGCCTTTGACAAAGGATGATGACGGGAAGGTTTTTTTACCCCCTCCCCACTGGGTGAACATGTGAGGTATCAAGCAATTTCTCATTTAATTGTTTGAAAAATGTAAGCTTTAAATTATAACCCGGGACACAGCATTTTTTAAATTTTATTTGGCATGGCAATTTTGGATATTAATTTTCATGTCTTTACTGTGAACTATTCTGATTAATGTCTAGTTTAGATGATAATACATGTTACACACTTATTTCAAATAGCATCTTTCACCTTGTTGTGTTAGGAGAACTCCTGGCTATTCTAGCCCCACCTTAGGCATGGAAGCCAGCTGGTTGATTTGAGGCCAGTCACTCTCTCAGCCCAATCCATCTCACAGGGTTGTTATTGGGAGAAATAGGAGCATTAGTTATGTTTGCCACCTTGAATCCCTTATAAAAATAATAAAGATTGAATTAAAAAAACAACAACAGAATGCTTATATACTTGCCCCTCCATTCAATCAGAGAGTACAAATGAGCAATGTGGTACGATATGGAAAAAAAAAGCATTTTATAAGCATCTTAAGTCTCACATATGATTGCATGCTGCAAAAATATCCCAGCCTGGCCAAAAAAAAGAGAGATATATTTTTCCAGAAAATATAAAAGAATCACAAATTCATGCCATTTTACATTTTTTAAACCTCTTTCCTGCTTTCCACTTCAGTTGTGACTCAACTTCTGAGATAATAATTTGGGGGGGGGGAGGAAGAGGGAAAGAGCTGATGACGCACTTGGTTTTTTAATTATGACTTTTTAGTTCCATAGCAGAGGAAACCAAACATCTTGTTTGATTTTTGCAACAGCACTTGAAACTAAAGTTCATCCTCATTGTCTATGAATTCAGATAAATATCCTGTTTTTCAAAAAAAATAAAAAACAAAAACCATAGATATCATATTTAGGACCAATTTCTTAGTGTGATTAGGTTTTATAGATTTCGGATTCTGGCACTACATTCCAGTTTTTGTCCTGTGACTTTTGACATTCACGTTTCCCCAGGTCTACCTGCTATGTTTAGCCAAATGTCCGAATGCAGTCAGCACCTGATCTTTTGCAATGTAAATAAGAATCAAACGAATAAAACCCTTAAGAATTAATTAGTAGGATTTATGAGGCCATCTGTGGAACCATAAAATACTGGGAAATTGCAAAAAATGGTTTTGTCTTTGCTTAAACTGTGCCTCATTAAGGGCAAAGTTGTAAATTACTTACTACTGTGCGGGGAAAATGAGGCAGTAGCAACCAGTCAGGCTAGGAAATCAATGTTACATAATAAGTCATAGGTGTCTTATATTGTCTTATTGGGCAGAGCGATTGGATTTAGTGAGTATCAAGAGATTTCAAAGTGAACTGTTAACTGGGATAGTTAGCTGTGGGCTATTTTTCCATTATGATCTTTGTGTGATATCTCAGCAGATAAAGTACCTGGCCATCCTTTGTCAGGGCATGGAAGATAAGCAGAGTTGAGATTGGTTAGTAGTTGGATGGGAGACCAGGTTGTAATTCAATAGCTTTGGATTATACCCTTGTGACCTCAAGACTGGACTACTGTAATGCGCTCTACATGGGGCAGCCCTTGAAGAGCATTCAGAGACTTCAGCTTGTCCAGAATGCAGCCGCTCGAGCGATTGTGGGTGCACCTCGGTTCACCCACATTACACCTATCCTCCGCGAGCTGCACTGGCTGCCTATTGGTCTCCGGATGCGCTTCAAGGTGCTAGTCGTTACTTATAAAGCCCTACATGGTATCGGACCTGGGTACTTGAGAGACCGCCTCCTGCCAATTACCTCCCAAAGACCTATTAGATCCCACAGACTAGGCCTCCTCCGAATTCCATCCGCCGGCCAATGTCGACTGTTGACTACTCGGAGGAGAGCCTTCTCTGTGGCTGCTCTGGCCCTCTGGAACGACCTCCCCGTGGAGATTCGGACCCTCACCACCCTTCAAGCTTTCCGCAAAGCCGTCAAGACTTGGCTGTTCCGGCAGGCCTGGGGCTGATGAGTTCCCAGCCCCACTCGAATTGTTGTGACTGTTGTGAGTTTTTTAAATCTGTTCTTTGTAATTTGTTTCTCGTCTTGTTTGTTCTTGTATTGTTCCCTTCCCCTTGGTTTGTTAGCTGCCCTGAGTCCCTCTGGGAATAGGGTGGCATACAAGTTTAATAAACCTACAACCTACCTACCTACTCAGAATTCTAAAAACAAGTCTTAGAAAAAGCAGTGACATATGACTTCTCTCCTGTTACCTACAACACTGTGGGTCGTTACCTGAGGTAATGGTAATTACTAAAAGTTGAGGTATACCTAAAAGAAGTTTTGTGTGAGAGATAGAGAAAGGAGTGAGCTTTAGGAAGAGAAACTTCAAAACTGGTTAATTGCACGATTAATGTAAAGTATTCAAGTAAGTCCACTCTACCATTTTACAATCTAAGAACACATCCGCTCAGATTTCCTTTGGGCTATTACAGTGTCCCAAGATGATACAACCTGGAGATTAGAAACAGAAGTGTCAGGTGTTGAGTCTCAAGTCTAGTACAGGATTCTGCTAACCTGGGTTAGTGGCTTACCACCACTATTAGTGATACGTAAATACAAAGACACTTGGCAATTCACCTGTGAGAAAAAAATTAATATGATTTCTCACTTGAATTTATAAAATTGCATAGCAATGCTGTGAATATCAGCCTCGGTAGCTCAGTGGTTAGTACTGCAGGCTACTTCTGCTGACTACCGCCTGCATGCAATTTGGCAGTTCAAATACCATGATGCTCAAGGTTGGCTCAGCCTTCCATCCTTCTGAGGTGGGTAAAATGACCCAGTTTGTTGGCGGCAATATGCTGACTTAGAGAGGGCTGTAAAGCACTGTAAAGTGGTATATAAGTGTAAGTGCTAAGGGCTATATAATTAAACCAAGGATAACTGATATGGAATTCCAGAAATAGCCAAATGTTTACACATGTACTGTAATTAATTGGCTAATTAGCTTATCTCAATCCTCTTAATTCTTTTAAATTCAATAAAATCTAGTTTTAAAGATTTTAGATGAACTTCATAACTTCATAATGTTATATGCTATCTATATTGGTTTAGTGTTTTTTTTAGTGTTCAATGATATTTATGGTCAAGGACTGAAAGTACTATTACTACTATTGTTGCTGTTGCTGTTGTTAATTATCTTGATTGTTGTTGTTCATTCACTAAGTCATGCAAAACTTTTTGTGATCCCATGGACTACAGTGCACTGGGCTCCCATCCTCCACTGTTTCCTGTAGTTTGCTCACACAACTTTGTTGCGTCGATGACACTATCTAACCATCTCATCAGTGGTGGGTTTCACTTATTTTTACCACCAGTTCACTTCGTGCACACATGCTCGTTTGTGCGCACACATCATCCGTGCATGCGCCCGGCCTTCCATGCATGAACTTTGCTTGCACGTGCACCTCAAAATGTGGCTAAATAGGACGGCATAGCACCGGGGCAGGTGGGCAGGGTCACCGGCGATCTCCACTACTGGTTTGTCTCAACCGGCTGAATACCACCTCTGCATCTCATCCTTTGCTGTCCTCTTCTCTTTTTGCCTCCAGTCCTTTCCCAAAACCAGGATCTAATTATCTTTACATTTAAAATACTTAATGTGAAACAACATTTTTTAACAAGCCAGCAAACCCCCTGCAGATAAAATGATTGCTTTTCTTGAAAGATGATGGCATTTAGCAAGGACAGAGGCATATCACCCATGAACACTGGGGAAAAGGTCTGGGGTGACATTTCCTTGCCTCAAATAATCTCTTCCCTACCAGTTTATAGCTAGTAGTTTAACTGTGCCTGGACAATACAATGGATTAGCCAAAATCATGTGGAAGACAAGTTCCCCTTAAAAAGGAATTCAGCTACATCTACAGTATCTTGAAGAAAACTGTTTTCCTCCATCATCTCTGGATTCTTTTTCAGGTGCAGTGCAAAAATGACAATGTCATTTTTGTAACATCTTATCTCATATTGGTTAGAAAAGAGAAGTTTCTCCTCTAATTGCCCACATATATAGCTGTCCCTCAACTTAGATGATAGTCTGACTGAATCCAGCAAAATCTATTTCTTAGTAAGCAGAGAATGGATTGTTTGCAAAGAAGATAAAGAACTGTTACATTAGGCATTACATTATTTGCATTAGGCAATGTCATAGGAATTACAATGACATCACACATAATGACACCATTAACTTCGCTTGTGATTAATGACAAGCAAATGATGCAAATATATTTTAATGTTACAAACATTGCTGTTTCTCCTCTAATAATTAATGCAAATCAATTACACTACTATTATTTGTTTAATATGATCTACTGTACTTTTTAACCCTAATTTTAACCACTGAAATGGTAGATTGAGAATAATTTTGAATTTGGGGAGTTAGAAAAGGGAAAGGAACCAATAGCAATAAATTATTCAAAGGACTTTTCATAATAGCTTCTAAAATCGAGTAGCCTGTGTTTTTGTACTTCATACTTGTGTTCAACAGATGAAAATATGCTTGATATTCAATATATGAAAGCACCTAATGTTGATCTTAGAAAATGGAAGTTAATATTTTTTTTGTAAACTGAGGTTAAAAGTACTATAGACCTGATGTGCCCCTTTCAAAACAATGTTATTATATTTATTCCTTCCATCCATCCATCCATCCATTCGTTGTGACATTAGACTGAGAATGACAATTATGGCCATAACTCAAAAATGAGCTGAGATTATATACAGAGGATAAAGATGCCTTTGGATTAGATAAAAACAAACCAAATTATTATGTGCCAAAAGCATACAAAAGAAGTACTATCTGAAAGTGAACAAAGGGAAGCATGTACAAAGCATAGAGAAAGCTTAATCCCATTGAAAACTGCTGAATTTACACATAAATGAAATAAAGACTTTAAGGATTAAAAGCGGGGTTGGGGCACACTGGATGTTTGACTTGTTTGGGGTCTGGACTTGGAGGCTCCCATTCCTCTAGCTGCCATAATATCTAGTGAGAATAGAATAGAATGAAATGGAATAGAACAGAACAGAAAAGAACAGAGTACTTTATTGGCCAAGTGTGATTGGACACACACGAAATTTGTCTTTGGTGCATATGCTCTCAGTATACATAAAAAGACAAGATATATTCACCAAGAATCATAAGGTACAACACTTAATGATAGTCAAAGGGTACAAATAAGCAATCAGGAAACAATCAATATCAATATAAATAGTAAGGACACAAACAACAAGTTACAGTCATGCCAGGGGTGGGTTTCGACCGGTTCGCACCGGTCCCTGCGATCCGGTTGGTCGCCGAACCTGGAAGTAAGTAACTTCCGGGAATGGCAAAGCCCCCCCCCCCACGCCCGCGCACGCCCGTACACCCGTGCCCGCTCCTTACCCGGTTTTTACTAATTCTGCGCTTTCCACGCATGCGCAGAACGCCTGCGCGATCCTCCAGGAGCAGCTGGAGCATCGCCCAGACGCTAGTACGCATGCGCGTGCCGTGTGCATGCATGCGCGCGCCACGTGCGTGCGCGAGGACGCCGCGTGCGTGCGCGAGGATGCCGTTGGCCTCGTTCCAACCGATCCGGTTGGAACGGGGCGAGAAACCCACCCCTGAGTCATGCAGTCATAAGTGGGAGGAGATAGGTGATAAGAATGATGAGAAGACTAATAGTAATAGTAATGCAGCCTTAGTGAATAGTTTGACAGTGTTGAGGGAATTATTTGTTTAGCAAATTGTTTCATTCAGGAAAAAACTTCTTGTCTAGTTGTCTTGATGTGCGGTGCTCTATAGCATCGTTTGAGGTAGGAGTTGAAACAATTTATGTCCAGAATGTAAATTCTGGGCAGTAAATATTTTCACAGCCCTCTTTTTGACTCCTACAGATCCTCACTGGAAGGCAGGTTGGCAGTAATTGTTTTTTCTGCAGTTCTAAATATCCTCTGGTCTGTGTCTGTCTTGTTGGGTTGCAGAACCAAACCAGACAGTTATAGAGGTGCAGATGGCAGACTCAATGATTCCTCTGTAGAACAGTATCAGCAGCTCCTTGGACAGTTTGAGCTTTCTGAGTTGGCACAGGTGAGTGAGCGAGTGAATTTGGGTGAGTGAGGCTTGAGTGAGATTGTGTGAACAGGGGAACAATTGCACACTTTAAATCAATAGAGCTTTGTTGCGGCTTTAAATTCAACAGGTTTCCATGTATTCCAGTAATGTTGCAGCATTTGGGTGAGAGGGTTTGTGAATATTCTCACTTCTTCCTCCCGCTGTTGACTGGGACTGTGGGATCTATCTGCCTCAACCGATTGTATGATTGGAGTATAAGTGATAATAAAATGAGCCTGGGTGTTCTCTAACAACACCATGCGCCTGTTCATCTATTTATCTTAGCTAAAATAAGAATCCCACTGCTATTTTCTCCCATATAGCTAATAATCAGGTACCTAAAATGTTGGCTATTTTTGTGACATTAAAAAAAATCCTTAACTTCTATTGATTTCAGTGTGGTATTTATATCTGCAGAGGAAGAAGTACACAGGATGCATTAAAATAGTGCAATCATACAGATTTATTTTTATTTAAAACATTTATATGGCTGCCCAAATTGAACACTGTTACTCTGTGTGACTTACAATTAACCAAAAGACAAAACAAAATTAATCGTTTCAAATAAAATTCCATACAAAACTCTTAAGAGGTGGTCAGGAACTCACTACTAAATATGCTCTGGCAGACAAGATTCCAATCATTCTGGTCCTTGCATCTGAGGAAAAAGCCAGATATTTAATTCCTTCATAAAGAGCAAAAGAATTAGGGCCAACCGTCTGTTGGTGGGAGATCATTCAAGTGGGCAGAGGCCACAATGGACAAGGCACACTTCTGGGTCCCATCAGATGGCATTGTTTTAACAAAGGACCTCCAGTCAAGAGAAATCTCATTTTTACACCCCAATTTATATTGGAAAATGCAGTTAGGGTTATCAAATTTTGGTTGGATAAAAATTAAAGGCTTAAGAATTACATGTATTTTTTTAAAAAAGAAAAAAAAATGATGATGCAAAAGACATTATGGACCAACTTCATGATGAAGCCAGAATGATTCTTACTCTGTATTCCTTGTGGGCAAGGAATTAGAAAAGAAATATGGGAAATTACTATTGCATATAATATGTGTGGCAAGATTATTGTATGCATAAAAGTTGGAAAAGCAATGAAATGCCTAAAGTGATAAACTGGATAATAAAATTAACTGACCTTGCAGAAATAGTGAAGCTGAATAGTTTGGTCAAAGACAAAAGAATAAAGACATATAGATTTTTTTGTTGAAAGAGGAAAAAAAATAAATTGATATTCCAAGATTCAGGGATTAAGATGGAAGTCATAATTGTATGTTTTTTCTTTTTAATTTTTTTCCTTCTTCTCTCGATTTCATTTTCACTCTTTGTTTCTGTTCGTTTTGTGTGTGAGTGTGTAAAGCAAGCCGAAGTAAGATAAGCAGTTACAGCTTCACTAAGCGACTCTTTCACTCAACAACAGAGTTGTTAGTCCAATTGTGGTCACCAAATAAGGAATATTTGTATTCTTCTCTTGGCCTTGTGATTAAGGTCAAATGGAGAATTACAAGTAGCAATCAAATATTGTAATATTAAATACAAATATTAAGGAAAAATCTATTTTTGCTAAATATCAATTTTTAGATAGAATTTCCTATCCTAAACAAATGAAATTGTGCAAATGATTTCAGATGGGGGAATACTTCATTCTGCATCGCTGGATGCATGCCAGTTACTATTAGTTGAAATTTTGAACCAGAAGCTATTTATCTTCTTCCTACTGCCAAGTAGATGACATTTATAAATTCTGTTATGTTATAATCACTAGAATGCATAGGTTCACATAGATTTATATGGTCCGTTAGTGACACTGAAGTTTTGTGCAAGAAGTGATAACAAGCAATCCTGACATTTTACTATATCTAGCAAAATATTCTCATCACTTCATTATGTTTCCGGCTGCATTCTTGCAGAAAGTGACACAATGAATATTTGTAAGTGGTTTGTAGATCATGAGTAACTATGCTGAAAACTTGGCACAGAAGAATGGCTTCAAGGAGAAAAGGCAGTATTATGAGGACTTGGTGATTCCATTGTAGAATAAGCTACCACATTTCTAATCATCCATTGCATTTATTGATATCCAAGATATTCAATGAAAGTGACCTTTCCACTCTGACGTTCAGTAAAACAATTAGAGATCAGGAAAAATAAAAGATAAAATGAATAGCTAAAGTCAAATAATTGTGAATATAGTAGGTAATAAAAGGTCAATAACGTAAAGTGCTAGAAATTGTGAAATTGGATAGATTTAGATTTCAGGTTCCATGAATGAGAAAAAGTCAAATTGTTCATTTGGAAAATGAATTGCTGTACTGTGGAATGGATGCAGTTAACACAAAATGCATTTTTAAAGAATGAAGCATTAGCAAGACGTAGAAAATAAATCATTTGATTTTATAATTTGGCCTCTAAAATGAGATGATCAGTTAATTTAGCCCTGGCTAGAAATTCCAAGTATAACTTTCAGTTTAAAAATGAATGAATGAATAAATAAAAGTTAAACCAAAGATCTTCTCCTTCTCCTTTTCCTAATATTAACTCATCACATGTCCAAGTCACCTGATTGAATGAAAAAGAAGAAAAGAAGGAAGGACGTTTGATTTGTCACCCAACATTTGTTTTAGAATATAACCATAAAAAATTTGTTTCTCTTATACCTTTGCCTCCTTTCCTTTGATCTCATCCCTTATCAGTGGAGACCATCCTTTGTGCTTTTAAAATAAACATTGGAATTGTAACAAAATAAGCTTAAAAATCACTAAATTAATTGATATAATTGCTCTTTTTCTATTCATAGACAAAGTCTTTGTTAAAAATATTAAAAACAGAACTGAGAGAGTAGCTACGTGCCCTGACGTTCACTTGTTCATCTTAAGAACTGGAGAAAATGTGCTCATCTTAGAAACTATTCATGTGCCAACATTACTTACAGGTAACCTGCTACATTGATCTGAGAGTGGTACATTGACCTAGAGGTGAAGATGCTTGCCTCCCACTTGGAAAGTGAGAGTTCAATCCTAGGCAGCAATAGATGTTTCTCTAGCAGGGTACAAGAGAATATATCTGCTGTGAACTCCACCTAGGCATCAGGAAGGGCATCCGCCCAGTAAATATTCAGCTCCATTCAGTCGCCCTGACCCCACCCCCGGAGAAAGGTATTACAGGATCATAAAAAGAAAAGAAAAAACCCTGCTACATAGATCTTTCCATTTCGGCAGTGCTGATATGCCTCTTCCGCCTTACAAGAATGATGTGAATTTGCTTTCTGTTCCAGCCACTTGTGTTATAACTTTAAACACAACATGCATTTTGTGGAATGTCTCTGAGTCCCACTTGTTTTCCTTTCCAATGTTTTTTTAAAGCATTCAATTTAACTTTTCAGTTTGGTTCACTTTGTATTTTGCTTCCATCTTGGCTATGCTTTAATGCTGTATCCATGCTTTTATCTTTATTTTTATACCAAATATTGTTTTCATATGCATAAGCTACTTGTGGGAGAGTATAACACCTGGAAAGTAGAATGCAGATAGGTACATATTTTAAAAATAATCTAATAAGCTTCTTTAAGCATTGCTTTAGAATAGCTCATATTGGCTTTAATGTGAACAAAGTAGGAGCTAGTGCAATACAGATGACTGGATTTCATCCAATTATTTAAACCTGATTGTACAATGTTCTGTAAATCCTTTCTAGTTTGTATGGCAAATAATATGTACAATATAGCACCTCCATCCTGTGCCTTCCAAAAGCTGATTGGGGCATTCAAATCATAAGAAATCCCACCTCTCCGAACAGAAGAACTTAGAACGAACATATCCAACCTCTAAAATCATTTCTAAAATACCTCTCATAAAAGTATACATTTCTGATTCCAAATGTTTTATTTCATTTTCATTTTCATTTCATACAGTCACATATATACTGTGCATGATTGAGGCCATATAACATTGAGCAATAGACAAAGCCCTCCTTGTATTCCCCAAAATACAAAACCATATAGCGCTTCAACCCTCCATACACCCTTTCTTTCTCCCCCCTCCAACTTTCCTTTCTCCCTCCAACACTCCCCTCTCCTACTTCCCTCCCCCTCTAACACTCCTTTCTCACCTCCCTTCCATCTCACCCTCCTTCCATTTCTCTCTCCCTCCCTCTCTACCCTCCCTCTTCTTTCCCTCTGCTCCTCACTTCGGTGTATTTCTACTATCCATCGATATATTCAGTTTTCTTATTTTTATACTAAAATTTTAAAAAAAGCAACAGTATACAGTGCAATCATGTTGTTTTAAAAACTGGCACAAATTATATTTCCCCCTCCCCCCCCTCCCCCCTATGACCCCACCTCCCTTCACCCCTTCTGACTTCCCAGAGCCCGTACACGGTATAGCTTTTATCAACACAGTCTAAAATCTCTACATTGAACTCAGCTTTTTACCATTACACAAACTTAAGCAGTTTACATTGTTCCTAATCTTAATTAATTGATTATCTGCAGGATTTCCCCAGAAGTTATTTGTTAATTCAGCTTTTCCTGTACTTTTCTCTAGTTAGGGGCCTTATCTCTTTATCTAAATATCTATCTATTTCCAAACCCTTAATTTTGTCCCCTTTGTGCCTCCTTCCTCTATAACACAATTTTGAATAGTTGTATATAATGTCTGTTGTATAGACATTAAGAGCTAATACCATTTAATTTCTCTCTCACCTTTTCTCCTCACGTTTATGTTATGTACATGAACGGATGCTCTGCACTACGTCCTACAACATCTTGAATCTCCAAAGAGCTATGCAAGGGTCCTCTTTGTAGACTTTATTTCAGCATTCAATACCATCATTCCAGACATTCTTCTAGTAGTACCAGAACACACTTGTAAGTGGATCATAAGCTTCCTAACAGACAGGAAGCAGCAGGTGGATCTAAGCAGAATCACATCAGATATCTGTACGATTAGTACAGGGCTCCCACAAGGCTGTGTGCTCTCTCCACTTCTCTTTTCTCTATATACCAATGACTGCAGCTCAACGATCCATCTGTCAAACTACTGAAGTTTGACAGATGATACAACAGTGATTTTTCTCATTTGAGACAACGATGAATCTGCATACAGACAGGAGGTTGAACAACTAGCCTTGCGGTGCAACTGGAGCAATCTGGAACTGAACACACTCAAAACTGTAGAAATGGTAGTAGACTTTAGGAGAAACCCTCCCATACTACCACCTATTACGATACTAGACAACACAGTATCAACAGCAGAGACCTTCAAATTTTTAGGTTCTATCATATCTCAAGACCTAAAATGGACACCTAACATCAAAAACGTCATCAAAAAGCACAACAAAGAATGTTCTTTCTGCGCCAACTCAGGAAGCTCAAGCTATCCAAGGAGCTGCTGATACTGTTCTATAGAGGAATTATAGAGTCTGTCATCTGCATTTATAACTGTCTGGTTTGGTTCTGCAACCCAACAGGACAGACGCAGACTTTAGAGGATAATTAGAACTGCAGAAAAAACAATGACTGCCAACCTGCCTTCTATTGAGGACCTGTATACTGCAGGAGTCAAAAAGAAGGCTGTGAAAATATTTACAGACCCCTCACATCCTGGACATAAATTGTTTCAACTTCTACTCTCAAAACGACATGATAGAGCACCGCACACCAAGACAACTAGACACAAGAACAGTTTTTTTCCCAAACTCCATCACTCTGTTAAATATATTCCCTCAAAATATTTACTAAGTCTGTATTACTATTAATCTTCTCATCGTTCCTATCACCCATCTCTTCCCACTTATGACTGTATGACTGTAACTTTGTTGTTTGTATTCTTACGATTTATATTGATTGTTTCCTGGTATGATTTGATTGCTTATTTGTACCCTATGACTATCATTAAGTGTTATACCTTATGATTCTTGATGAATGTATCTTGTCTTTTTATGTACACTGAGAATATATACACCAAAGACAAATTCCTTGTGTGTCCAATGACACTTGACCAATAAAGAATTCTATTCTATTCTATTCTATTCTATTCTATTCTATTCTATTCTATTCTATTCTATTCTATGAACTATATGAGAGGGTGCACCAATATTGTTGGTTAAAGATGCTGAACATGTCAGCAAGCTGAAAACCCGGATTTGAGACTTGAATGCTTGCTCCAGCTCCTGCCCACCTAGCAGTTCGAAAGCATGCAACTGCAAGTAGATAAATAGGTACTACATTGGTGGGAAGGTAGCAGCGTTTTGTGTTCCCCAGCTTATAGTCATGCTGGCTGCATGACCACAGAAGCATCTTCAGTCAAGGCTGGCTTCCTGAGCTAAGAAACAGAGATGAGTACTGCCACTAGAGTCAGACATGGTTGCCCAGGGGAAATCTTTACCTTTACCTTTATGAACTACACTGGAGCCCATTGAAAGTCTTAGAGTTAGGTTATTAAAATCTTTTACAGTTCAGATTTACTTATTTTACTTTACCCTTTACTTATATTTTTTAAAAGTCAGCCTGTTGTTCCAGGGATCAGTATAAGTAAACAGCCATATATACCTAACACAATGCTGATTACAGTAGATTTCAGTTGCCTTGTAACTGAGGCTGCTGTTCTGTTCATGCCGTTATCATTCATGATATTAACTTACATGTTTTTTTCCTGACTTTTATTTACAACAGATGCCCAAGAGATATTTAGAAAAACTAAAATAAAATAAATTATCACTGCCAGATGCTTTACAATATTATTATTTTATCTCTTTGTTTCAGATTAGTATGAAACTGGAGCACATTGTATGGAAACAAGCATGTATTATTTTATCACATCATGCAAGAAAACCTACTTACAACAAGAAGTGATATTTAAATAGAGTTTTTCATCCATTGATCCCAGGACATTTGATAAATTTTTCATACTAATTCCATTTGTCCCTAATCTTTTGTAGAGAATTTAATTTGACAACAGTGGGAAATCTCCATATGTTATGTAATCCAAATTAAAATATAAATACCTAATTTGTTTACAATATGAAATTGTTGCATATATTCCAGCCTTCTACTGAGATCATACATTTTCTGCTAACTTTACTGTATCACTGCCCTCATTTTTTCCTATTTTTCCCTTTTTGTAGAGATTTTGCTAATATGAATTATTCAAGCTGCATTTCTTCAGCACTTATCTATTCTCCAAAGTTCTCTAGAAGTTCAGACTGTAGAATATATGGAATTGTTACACCTCAGCTTCTGTCCAAACTGACCAATGGATCTAGCTCCCCCAAAGCCTTCTGTCAAAGATAGTTCCATTATGCCACCCTTCCTAATGTCCTATACAGAAATTGACCAAACAGCAAATGAACCTAGTGACATCTGATTCTTCACTGTGAGCAAAGGCCAATTTAAAAGGCAAACATCTGCATGACATTCATAGGCTCAGTCTGCTTCTCAGTCTTCTTGTCTAAAACAGCTGGTTCAGCCAAGAGTTTACTATCAACTGTTGGCTGAAGCAGCTGTCTTAGGCAAGAAGAACTGGCCTCTTTCTTCTTCCCTCCCTCATTTACTCACTAAAATAATTGTTTTAATCTCACCTGCAGACTGAGTGGTAGATATGGAAATGGTATGTATGATTTCTTCATGTAAATGTTTCATTTGTGACTAACTCGCGGCCCAGATGCATCACGCAGTAGCCATGCCCAGCCTCCCAGTTTAGTGAATGGGAAAAAAAGTCGAGATATGTCACGTGATGACAATGTGACACCGAGAGTTTGACATCCCTGATATACAGCGTACTTAATGTTCAATTATTGCAAATACTTTTGGCTTTGTTAAACTCTTTCTTTCCTAAAAAAAATCAGGTTATATTCACCTTCCTCTAAAGCATGGGTGTCTAATTTTTTTTTACTTGCCTGGGCTGCATTGAGTAAAGAGATATTGTTTTGAGCTGCATATAAAATATATAAGATAGTTAATATATATAAGTGTCACATGATTATGTTAAAAAATTATGATCATATGAGGTTGCATTAGTAGCTGTCCAGGATCACATGCAGCCCATTGGTCAAGGATTGGTCACGCATGATCTAAAGTGTAACTCCTGGTTTAATCTCTAGTTCTGGGGTAGCCAGAAACAAATGGCCTGAATCTTTCCTCCTGCCCAAAAGTGGGATGACAAAGAAAAATTTTGAATTCATGATAAATAAAGTGTCATTATATACTTGGTAATCATGTATACTTGGTAATGAACTTCTTTCTTTAACAGCTTTCCTAGTTATTGCACAAACACATTTAGCATAGTTCTGTATGTTTGAAATATTGTATTTTTCAATTATTTTGGGCAACTTCAATTTTGACTAGCAGCCAAAAGAAGCCCAATGCCTGCAGTGGTGAGATTCAGTTACTTTCCCAACAGTTTGCATGCACCACCTTCTGCTCCCCTGCCTGGATGCATGCGCAGAAGTGTCGCGTCCCCGAACCGGTAGTAAAAAAATTGGCAACCCACCACTGGCGCACTGCCTTCTGCACATGCACAGAAGGTCACACGTTACATCGGGGTGGATGGGCGGAGCCTTCTGCAGTGGCTGCTACCAGTTTACCCGAACAAAAGAGAACCGGCTGAACACCACCTCTGAATGCCTCTTTCTCTCTCTGAATATCCACATGCTGGGAACAAACAGAAGAATTCTGTTACTCTTCCCGTTAGATAGAGGTTTGCCAAAATAGTACTTTACGTTGAAGAGAAAGGAAATCCTCAGCACAGCATTCCAATATCTCAGGGGCTGCCACAAAGAAGAGGGGGTCAACCTATTCTCTAAAGCACTTGAGGGCAGGACAAGAAGCAATGGATAAAAACTAATCAAGGAAAGAAGTAACCTAAAACTAAGATTTTTTTCCCCCGATAGTGAGAACAATTAGTGGAATGACTTGCCTCCAGAAATTATGGGTGCTCCAACACCGGAGCGTTTAAAGAAGAGATTGGACAACCATTTGTCTGAAATGAAGTAGAGTTTCCTGCCTAAGCAGGGGGTTGAACTAGAAGACCTCCAAGGTCCCTTCCAACTCTGCTCTGTTTTTTTGACTGATCACATTGTTACAGATCTGGTATAGTAAGATAACTGTTACAGGCAATAAAGCAAGGCTATAACTGCTTGAAGCTGCACAGGGACACTTTTCAAGTTTTACTTAAAATACTTTTATGGAACAGCAAGCAACTTTGATACATCTTAATAAAATACACTTATTTTTATTTGGGCATTTAAGTTTAAGAAAGCAATCTAAAACACAACATTTTAAAAATCTCATATATACACATCTCTTTAGATAAAGTCTGCCCGTAAGGAACAAGGGAAAATGTTTTATAAAGGATATTACAAATCCTTAAAAAACTAACCTCAGAGAATATAAAATACTAAACCAACTTGCCAACTAACGGGATTAATTAAGTCAGTATATGGACTGCAAACAAATCTATCTCCTTCAAAATAGGATGAGCTAAACAGCATAGTTTTCACTTATTTTGAATTTTTCTCGATTTTGCATATTGTTGCCACTGAAAGTTGCCAAAGTTTCATGAGGGGCAATGCTTTTGGCCAAAAGCCTTCAGAAATTTGATCTAACTGTGGGTTTCCCAACCATGGCGCCTTTAAGACACATGGGATTTCAACTTCCCGAATTCCCCAGACAGCATAATCCACCTGTCTTAAAGTTGCCAAGTTTAGAAACTCTGCTCAAAATGCCTCATAAGTGAATCTAGGACCCTGATGTCGAACCTATGGCACCCATGCCATAGGTAGCATGCAGAGCCCTCTGTGCGGGCATGCCAGCCGTCACCCCAGCCCAGCTTCACCGTGCATGCGCATGTACCGCCCGCCGGCCAGCTGAACTTCGGGTCTATGACGCACATGCAAGGGGCACATGCGGAGGATGAGCATGCACATGCATGTGTGTGTGGGGGGGGCATGCACAGGGGGTGTTCACATTCTATTTTGGGGCCTTGCGCAACTTCTTGAAACTGTTTTTTTTTTTTTGGCCAGGTAATTTGGAGTTTGGGCAGGAAAGCGAGAGAGACCTGTTCTTCTCACAAGAACTTTTACTATCAGAAAGTAAGTGCCTGTCTAGGCTTCAAAAAACTTTGTGGAAAACTGTTACGTGTTGAAATGAGTAGCTGAAACTAGTTGCTGAAGTTCTCACTCAGGTCCGCTATTGAAGCGGGAAAATACTTTATTCTGATTGGTTTACCGGCTGACAGCTTCCAGAGCCAAGGTGGCGCAGTGGTTAAATGCAGCACTGCAGGCTACTGCTAGATCAGCAGGTCAGCGGTTCAAATCTCACCGGCTCAGGGTTGACTCAGCCTTCCATCCTTCCGAGGTGGGTAAAATGAGGACCCAGATTGTTGGGGGCAATATGCTGACTCTCTGTAAACCGCTTAGAGAGGCCTGAAAGGCCTATGAAGCGGTATATAAGTCTACTGCTATTGCTATTGCTATTGCTATAAAAGGAGCACTGTCACCCAGGCTGTTACTGTTGTTCGCATGAACTAAATGAAAAGAGCTTTGCTGAAATCACCCTGGCCTTGACTCCATTCTCACCCCGAACTTAACAAAAACTATAGGATGGCCTCTGGAAATCTACACGGTCACATTTAAACCATGGAGATTCTTAGGGCTTCTAAAAGAGTTTAAAAAGTGTATTTATAGGTTCATTTTAATTCATCATAAGCAACTGTTTCCTATTCAATGTTGCTCTGTGCCTACATTTTACCGCTATATATATATATATATATATATATATATATATATATATATATATATATATATATATATATATATATATATATATATATATATATATAGTATCAAAGTGGAACCTACAAAATGAATATATATGTTTCAAATGCTCCAAAAGCTGAGCTCCACATCAGCTTTAATGCTAACAATACCTCCAACTTCAACTTCAAATTTACTTCTTTCAGTTTGAGAACAGCATGATAGATAGATGATAGATCAATCATAGATGAAAACATTTATTGAACTTAATTACATACTGTTAACGGTATGTTAACAAGGATCAGAAATAGGAATGATTTGAGCAATGCATGAAAAACAGTGAGAATAGGGTTTTACTTATCTGTAGAGCCTGATTATCCTTTCTATTCTATATAAGGTTCCTTCTATGCCTGAAGATATATTTTGTTTTTTAACTTCTAAACCAATGGATCTAAAAAAGGCAGCAGTAATGGGTGCTGAACACCTGCCTGGCAATGTGAGAACAATCTTTTAGTAAACCTATATCCCCCCTCCAACCATAACCCCACACTTTAAATGTTTAGATAAGTAGGACTGAAGCTATGAGAAATATCAATATCAAACAAAAAAAAAATCTAGCCAAATAATGAGAATGAAGAAAATTTGATCTGTGAATATTTGGCTACCCTTCCATTTAAGGAATATCAATTCTGTATTTGTACTGAATCCATTAAATAGCTAGGTAAGTGCATAACAAAATGTATAACTAGCTTCTCTGGGGAAAGGTGAATACTCTCAAAATGAATTTTATTCCCAGATTGATTTATATTTCAAGAGGAATCCCAGTTCATACATTTGAAAAATAATTTCAGAAAATAAATTCTTTGTTTGGAAATTTTCTATGGGGTTCTTTGATTCCAAGGCTATCATTGCAAAAAATTAATGAGGGAGGAGTCATTTTTTTCAAATTTGGATATATATTATCACGTTTATCTAGTACAACATGCTGGAAAAAAAAACAAATGGTGTTAATTTTCCAATTTGGACAACTGTAGAATATACATATATAGCACCTTTGGTTGGATGGACAATGTTAGGATTAAAATACACTAGGACTCTAGTATCTCTGGAAAAAAATACATCAATTAGAATGTTATAGAATGTAATCTCTAATAAAACAAGATTTGACCCTTTTTGCCATGATAAATCGACTTTAAGGGAAAGCCATCTTTAAGAATTGGGAAAAAGATGGTAACATGGAATAATTGGATGGAAGTCAAGATCTTGATTTTTGGCCAACTGATAGATGATGTTGAATTTTTAACATATGCTGTGTTAAGATTAAATAACATCTATCAGATGTAACCCAATGGCGATATCTACAGCTGCAACATTTTTAACAACTTTCTTTGGACCAGCAGCATTTTCAGCTTTGGAGACATCTGGAATACTAGAACATCTTGTTAAATCTCGTAAAACTAAAAATCCCTGCTATTCATTTTTATAGATATTTGTTATTAATAAATCAATTTGATATGCAGACATTAAGAAATGGGCAGAATAAAGGATTATATTGCTTAGACAATGGGAAAGTGCCCTAACTTCTATGCAAGAATGTTAATGGATATTAATCTACAACTTATACAACTTATAATATTTGGGATTTATTGAACTCCATTCCATTATTTGAAAAGTTCTGCTTAAGACAGCATTTTGTTGGAAATGTAATAATGCTTCTTTAAAGCTTTTATATGTTTTTATAATGTCCAATACTGACTAAATTTTGAGTTTAAAAAAGTGAATTATATAAATTCAACAAACATTAAAATTTTCAGAGGATAATAATCTTTTGAACTATATACTTAGTATGTGGAATTTGACAACTGGATGACCTCAATGGATGCTTGGTCCCCTTACTATGGCTAAAAGACTCATACTACACATTGGAAAGATAAATGTATGGCTCCTTTCAGCCAATGGATTGAATACCTGATTGCATTTGACACCTATGAGTTGATTGTCTACAGATCTAGACTTTGTGGGGACAAATATAATGAAATAGGGGACTCATACAAAATACAGTAGGTTAAAAAAGCAAGATAGTTATATGGGTGTATTAGAAATGAATATATAAGTACTTGAATAATATTTGCATTAGATAAGTATGTGTATATCTATACACACACGCACACACATATAGTGTCACAACCCGTGGTATGCCCAAATATGGGAGGAAGCACACTGCTTCCTTTCTCTGTCTATCGGCTCATCCCAAGAGACCATCCAGACAGAAAGCCATTATTTTTAATGTTGCCTTTTTTGTTACATTTGTGTTGCATTTGTGCTGATAAATTATTTATTTATTTATTTATTAGTGGTTAACACAACTGCCTAATATGTAATACAGCCCAGGTTCAAATCCCAGTAAGGGTATGGCTAGCTGATGAGAGCTAAATAGCTTGAAATAGATCTATACTAGTCTCCCTTTATTTATTTATCAGCACAAATGCAACACACACACACACACACACACACATTTGTAAATGCTGTAACAGTATATACTTTGGTTTTTTCTGTTTTACTTTTCACTTTTTAAAAAAAACTTTTAAATATATAGTTTCTTTTTTTGAACTTATCTGCATTGTAATTACGTTTTCTTCCTTTCCCCCTTTTTTGTTATTATTTTAAAAGCAATAAACATTGCATTCATTCTCATATAAAAGAGAGTGAAGGAATACATGCACTAAGGTCTTTCTGACTATAAGGAAAATTTCTCTGATTAAAAACCTCCCATCCAATACTGCTCATCGGTGGAAACATTAGACTGGGACAAAATAAGAAAAAAGAAAGGGCTGAATAAATCAGATTGATAAAGGAGAATATTTGTAGCTCAGGGTTGAAATCAGATTGAAGAATTAGTTTGCAATTCTGAAAAGTTTCCAGGAAGAAATGGAAACAGCTTAGATGATTTTTTTCCCCCTTTCCATTTTGATGCATCACCATCCTGCAGTTGTAAAAACTTGTAAAAACTTCAATTAGTAAAAATTGTAAAAACTTCAATTAAACAGCATCCAAGGCTTTTAAGATATTGTATTTCTGAGTCGCTTTGGAAAGTGAGATAAGCATCTAAATTTAATAAATAAATAGAACGTTTGGGATATATATTTAAACATCTTTAATAGTGAAAGACAGGCTTTTCTATAGCTTTTCAGTTAAAGAATTTATAGCTTTTCAGTTAAAAAAAATAAAAGCCCAGGGGTATCTTGGCATTATTATTGGCTTCGGCAGAAATGACTTTTAGATTGTTCCTGCCAAATTCCAGAAGCTTGAGAAATGGATCCAAGATATTTAAAAGCTGGAACTGGTTCTACTTTGTTAATTCCAGTTGCCATTGATGTTTATGGTGGCTAGGTCTTCCCAAGAAATCCATTATTTCAGTCTTGGGGCGATCACTTATATGACTTTCCTCCTTGTAGGCCTGCCAACTTCCCTGAACTCTCACCTGTGTAAGTGAGACAATTGCTGTGTCGTCATCAAATAGTACAGTTGCCAAATGTGTGTCACTGAGCATGGGGAGCAGGTTGAGATTTTTTTGGGGGGAGGGGGGTAAAAGTAGCAATCTTTGAGTGTAAAGATATTAAGCAGCAGAAGAGCCGAACGTGACCTTGTTTCATTCTTTGACAGATTGAAATGTTTGCAGTAAAATGGTCAGCCTCATTGTGCCCAGCTGGGCATTGTGTTTTCATGCAGCATCCTATGACAGTTGGTTGATCAAACATATTAGGTATCAAATAAGAGATCAAACATATTAGCTATCTTCCTACGATGTACAGAAGATATTCCACCAGCGCCTATATCTCGGGATGGAATTGAAGGTTGATTTTAGACTGATAAAAGCAGAACATAAAAGGCATTGCTGTTTGTGTGTGTGTGTGTGTGCGCGCGCGCGCATATGTGTATACCAGTGGTGGGATACAATCGGTATGGCCCAGTACAGGTGTACCTATGCTTGCTGGGAGCACCAGTTACTGTTCTGGTATGGTGCTCCGGAGGGCCCACCTGCCCGCCCACTCTCCTTACCTCTATTTGAGCTGATCGGGGATTTCGTGCATGCACACAGAGTGTATGATTCCTGTGTGGCGCTCCGCCGAGCAGCTGGAAGATCGCGGGCGGTAAGTACGCATTAATGCACTGCATGCGTGCTGTGCACATTCACGTGGTGGATGCCAGGCCCGTTGCAGCATACCGGTTGCAACAGGATCCGGAACCCACCACTGGTGTATACACACACACACACACACACACACACACACACTTGCAAGTTGACCCAATGAGCCATTGTAAATCTGCCCTTGCTAAATCCCAGTGGCTTGTCCGCTATGAATTTCTCCTGTGTCAGCCAGTCCAGTAGCTTGTTGTTCAAAGAACAGACATATATTATAGCTTGCTGGATATGTTCAATGTTCTGGTAATGTCTGTATTGTTGCCTGTCTTAAGGATAGGAACAATTAGAGGCCAATTTGAATCACCTGGAACTTGGAATGTGCTGTTGATGTGGGAAGGAGGGAAGAGAAGGTGGAAGGCAGGCAGGCAGGCAGGCAGGCAGGCAGGCAGGGCAGAAGTCCATTATTCAGCATTTCCCTTTTGTGCTTCAGGTAATATTACTGTCAGGGAATGTCTCACTTTTCCATTTTTTGTTTCACTAGTTTCAAAATATCCAAGTGGGAAATGGGAGGCCATGGAAGGTTGCTATGTATTGTCTCATTTGGAGGACAATTGAGAGGGAAAGAACAACTCCAAAGTATAATATAAAATTCTTTGCCTCTAGCAACTAGAATCCTAACCTTTGATTGCTGGGTTCCCTTTTCTGATGAATGGTAATTAGCCTTCAGAATTGAGAGGTATTTTTATTACTGTAGTTTGAAAAAGTTGCTTCTAGTGTTTAGGCAAAGGGACTTTTTTCATTTTAATTAGATTTTGTAATTCTTTTTTCTTCTTCTTGTGAACAAGTTGGATTTTTATCTGTGGAGAGTTGCTCGATCTATGGTCCTTGAAAGCTGTAACTGTGCCCTGCCAGGCCATGTTTTCCATGGGATCCTTGCAAGTCTAAGAGGAGATTTTAGGAGTGGCTGGATGGTGCTTATAAGAGCTGGCTGTATGGCTAAGACCCAGTGATGAGTTTCCATTTTTTTACTACTGGTTTGCTAAGCGACACTTCTGCATGTGCATTTGTGGGTGGGTGGAGCCTCTCACTGCCGCCACTATCGGTTCGCCCAATTGGGGCTGAACTGGGAGCAACCCACCTCTGCTAAGACCTCTGCCGACCTGAAGTTGATCATGGATGCGCCTAGAGGTTGGAGAACTCTTTTATTAATTGGCAAAAGTTGCAGCGAAAGTGCCCATTTTATGTTCAATTTAACCCAATGACTGATTTCAACTCCACAGACTCCCATCATTAACTGAATGGGATAAATGGTAGTTATAGTCTGGGGGGGGGGGAATATAATCCAGGGGTAATATCTCCAGGCAGAGACTAATTTGAATATCGGCACCAAACTAAAAAATGGCATGAGGTCAGCGTATAATAAATTGTACTTGACCCCTGGTCTCCCCAATATGTGAGACCTTCTTCCGTATTACCCTTTGCTACACCATTTAAAATACAAAACTGAAACCCACATACCAGGTTAATTCAAAAGTCCCTGGAGTGCCACATCTCATCATCATCACCATCACCACCACCACCACCACCATTTTAGCCATTATCTACCCATTGCAGGATGAAGGCTTCTTCCCCATGTTTCCAACCAATAAGGTCCTGAGCTTTATTTTACCAATAGGACTCACAATACTTGCAGGTGACGTTGCTCTGTCTTGTTTTAGGTCTCTTTTGTGGATGCTTTTTATCAAGTGGGATCCATTCTATGACTGCCTTGGTCCACATACCATCAGTTCTTGCTTTGTGACCAGCCCATTTCCATTTCAATTCTTTTACTCTCTTGATGATAATGTGTTCTGACCCCCTCCTAGGTCCAGTAATGAAAGCCGAGACAAACTTAACTAGAATGTACTTTAATTAGCAAGACCAAAATCTCGGTGGCTGAAAGCCAAGCAAACAAACAGATAAGGACCTTGGCAGCAACTCAGACAAACCTTGGCAGCAATCCAGCCTGCCAAGTTAGTTACAACAGTTCTCTTTAGTCAATGCGTTGACTTCTGCAAGAGGGCCGTGTGCATAAGCAGTCTTTTTATAGTCTGGAGAGGAGCCTAATGACCACCAGCTGAGTGCAATCACCTCCTGTAATTGCATAATTGTTCCTGACGCCTAGTAGCTCTTCGATGGCGTGCATCCAGGAACAACTCACTACTAGCTTCCGGCTCACTCTCCCTTATTTCCTGCCCACTGGTCCAAGGCTCAGGTGCCTCCTGGTGGCAAACCAGCCTCTCTGTGTCCTGCTCGGAGTCAGAACCCTGTCCAGGGTCCTCCACATCCTCCAGAGCCGACTCATAGGGCCCCTCGCTGTTGGAGTCTGGTGGCAGCTCCAACGGCACCTGCTGGGCCACAACACTAATGTATACTTTCCTTTGTTCTCTAATCCATGTGTAGGTCTTTGTATCGTATCTTATGATGCCGAGCATGTACTGTATCTTTCCATGGTTCTTTTTGAATCACTCATGGCTTTTGTATACCTTATTATAGAAACATGAAAAACTGATGGCAGAAAAAGGCCTAGTGATGTGAGGTTTTTTTTCCTTTTCCTTTCAATTTATATATTTATTATTATTCATTGCTATTTTTAATTTGTATTTATTTTTATTTTATTTTTTAATTATCTGTATATCCCTCAGAGAAGGAGAGACACCTGCTGAAACAAGAGATGATCACCATTTTCTGGTCTCCTCCGAAACCAGAAGACTGTGAGTTCTAGTCCCACCTTAAGCACAAAGTCAGCTGGGTGATCTGAGTTAGTCATTTTCTCTCAGCTACAACAAGGATGCAGTGGCAAATCACTTCTGAAAAACCTTGACAAGAAAACTGCAGGGACTTGTCAGGCAATCTCTGAGAATCAGACATGATTGAAAGGAAAGGAAAAAAAGTGAGTTTAGAGATGTACTATTGATAGGGTAAGTTAATTATGGACTCTATAGCCAGGTATTCACAGGATTCAAGCTGCATGGTTATAACATCCAAGTCATTTCTGACTAGTGTCTAAGAACAACTGCCATGGACTGGAGTATAAGCAGTTTGTAGCTCTGGATTTTAGACATGCCAACCCCACCCATCATTCTAGATGGCATTGCTCCTTCTGAAATGCATTATGGCTAGTTGATCAGAAAGAGATGTTCAAGGGGCTGGAGTGATGATATACAGGTGAAACTCGAAAAATTAGAATATCGTGCAAAAGTTCATTTATTTCAGTAATGCAACTTAAAAGGTGAAACTAATATATAAAATAGACTCATTACATGCAAAGCAAGATAGTTCAAGCCGTGATTTGTCATAATTGTGATGTTTATGGCTTACAGCTCATGAAAACCCCAAATCCACAATCTCAGAAAATTAGAATATTATGTAAAGGTGCAATATTGTAGGCTCAAAGTGTCCCACTCTAATCAGCTAATTAAGCCATAACAACTGAAAAGGGTTCCTGAGCCTTTAAATGGTCTCTCAGTCTGGTTCAGTAGGAATCACAATCATGGGAAAGACTGCTGACCTGACAGTTGTGCAGAAAACCATCATTGACACCCTCCATAAGGAGGGAAAGCCTCAAAAGCTAATTGCAAAAGAAGTTGGATGTTCCCAAAGTGCTGTATCAAAGCACATTAATGTGGAAGGGAAAAGTGTGGAAGAAAAAGGTGCACAAGCAGCAGGGATGACCGCAGCCTGGAGAGGATTGTCAGGAAAAGGCCATTCAAAAGTGTTGGGGACTTTCACAAGGAGTGGTCTGAGGCTGGAGTCAGTGCATCAAGAGCCACCACACACAGACGGATCCTCGACATGGGCTTCAAATGTTATATTCTTCTTGTCAAGCCGCTCCTGAACAACAAACAATGTCAGAAGCGTCTTACCTGGGCTAAAGAAAAACAGACCTGGTCTGTTGCTCAGTGGTCCAAAGTCCTCTTTTCTGATAAGCGCAACTTTTGCATCTCATTTGGAATCTAAGGACACAGATTATGGAGGAAGAATGGAGAGGCACACACTGCAAGATGCTTGAGGTCCACTGTGAAGTTTCCACACTCTGTGTTGATTTGGGAAACCATGTCATCTGCTGGTGTTGGTCCACTGTGCTTCATTAAGTCCAGGGTCAACACAGCTGTCTACCAGGAGATTTTGGAGCACTTCGTGCTTCCTTCCGCAGATGAACTTTATAGGGATGCTGACTTCATTTTTCAGTAGGACTTGGCACCTGCCCACACTGCCAAAAGCACCAAACCTCGTTCAATGATCGTGAGATTACTGTGTTTGATTGGCCAGCAAACTCGCCTGACCTGAACCCCATAGAGAATCTATGGGGCATTGCCAAGAGAAAGGTGAGAGACATGAGACCGAACAATGCAGAAGAGCTGAAAGCCGCTATTGAAGCATCTTGGTCTTCCATAACACTTCAGCAGTGCCACAGGCTGATAGTTTCCATGCCACGCCGCATTGAGGCAGTAATTGCTGCAAAAGGGGCCCAAACCAAGTACTGAGTACATATGCATGCTTATACTTTTCAGAGGTCTGATATTGTTCTGTACAATCCTTGTTTTATTGATTGCATGTAATATTCTAATTTTCTGAGATTGTGGATTTTGGTTTTTCATGAGCTGTAAGCTATAATTATCGCAATTATGACAAATCACGGCTTGAACTATCTTGCTTTGCATGAAATGAGTCTTATCTCATATATTAGTTTCACCTTTTAAGTTGCATTACTGAAATAAATGAACTTTTGCATGATATTCTAATTTTTCAAGTTTCACCTGTATACATAAGGGAGGGAGCTTGCATAGTGGTGCTTGTTTTGCCATTGTGAAAACACTGACCAATTTGGCAGACATCTCTGATATTATTTGAACCTTCCCTTTCCCACCCTTTAAACCTGCTGCTGGAACAAGAGCTTTGAGAAGCTATGCCTTCCAATCAGGAGGTGGGAATTGGAAGAGATGAGCTGGCTGAGCTGGCTGGAGTCATTGCCGCAGTTTGGAATCATTGTGCAGTAACAATAGACCCAAGTCCTTATCTACCGCCAATTTAGCTGGGACCTATTAGATGTTCACATTCCTATGTATAGATGACAAGAATAAACTCTTAGTGTTTTGAACTCAACTCTTGTTACTGATTATTTGTGCCTGATGGGGATAGGACAATACTGCAGCTTGTTTCCTCTTTCTGCCACCACCACTTGCCAGCTGGGATCAGGGCAACTTACCATGGTATTTTACAAGGACACCTTTCCCCACTTGCTTAAACTATGATTGGTCCTGGTTTCATCAAAATATCAGCTGGTCTGAATTTTTCACCAAGTTTCTGCCAGCAGAATCTGAACCATTTAAAGCACAGCTCTCCAACTTTTCTGACTTTGCAAATTGGCGGGGGGAAGAAGGGATGGTTCTGTGCGAGCAGCCAGCAAGCGGATGTGTGCAGCTCCATGTGCATGAGTGATGGGCACACAAATGGAATCATGCACATGCTCTTGCATGCTTCTCATGCAAGTGGGGATGCACATGTGCTCACTCGGTGCTTCCACAGCCCAGTTCAAAACAGCTCATGGCCCAGGAATAGGGCCATGGCCTGGGGATTGGGAACTCCTGATTTAGAGAGTACAACTGAATAACTCATATTTTAACGTTTTATTTTAGTATTTGCCATAGCAGCTTTTTATAGCGAATAGAATAGGCTGTCAATTATCTAGATATGGGTTTGCATTATAAAACTCACTACTAAATTTTTTTATTTGAATTTCCGTCCCCAAGTACATATTGTACATGTTGTTTATAGTAACACAAGGTTGCCTTCTTGATATAGTTATTATATTGTCATTTGTTGTAAAAAAAAAAAGTGGAGGGTAGAGACCCAACATCTTATTCTTAATTTTGAGGTGAATTTGATGGCTTAACTTTGTTAACAGTGTTAAACAGTGGTGGGTTTCAAATTTTTTAAAAATCACTTATGTAGGTGTGGCCTGTTTTGTGGGAATGGCTTGCTGGCCATATGACTGGGTGGGCGTGGCCAACTTGTAAAATGTGGTGAAACTCACTTAACAACACTCTTGCTTAGCAACCAAAATGTTGGCTTAGAAACTCTGGCATTTGAAGCACGCAAGTCTTAAAGCTGTCAAGTTACAAGACCCTTGCACCCCTAACCCTTTAGAAAAAAAATCCCAGGGGTGTTCAAACCTGACAGCTTTAAGACTTGTGGACTTCAACTCCCAGAATTCCTCCTCCAGTCATGTTGGCTCAGGAACTCTGGCATTGAAGTGTGCAAGTCTTAAAGTTGTCAAGTTACAAGACCCTTGCACCCCTAACTCTTTAGAAGTAAAACCTCAGGGTTGTTCAAACTTGACAGCTTTAAGACTTGTGGACTTCAACTCCCAGAATTCCTCCTCTCGCTCTTCATCTTGATGACGTGCGGACGGGCAGGGGGGGGGGAGGGAGCTGGAACCGGTTCTAAATGGCACTGTAGATTTGCGGAACCTCTTCTATAGAAGAGGTTAGAACTGGCAGGAGCCCACCCCTGGTGTTAGACTTCACTTTGTAGTCCCTATAAAGTGATATGAAAGCATTTGGAATTAGCCTAATGGCTTTGGTTCAATTATCTGTTTGAAATAAGCTTATAAAAGGAGATTATAGTCATGACCGTGTGTGTTTGTGTGTGTGTGTACATAGTAATTGTCCTTCAGCGCCAAAAAAAGTCTTCCTTTGCTGACAGAACTTCTACAAGTGAGATTGAGACGTGTTAATAAAAAGAGCAGATTGCAATGTTCTGTCTTTGTTACTTAGGTTGAATGCAAATGTCTTAAACTTCCAAGCTGTTAATTTCTATTTTTTGTCAGAGTGCTTATTCAAACAAAGGAGAGCTCTATGGTCGTATCACCTCAACTTGAAAGAAATCATGATTACATTTATCACAAGCATATTACGTAAATGCAGTCGTCCTTTTTTTAAACATGATTTTTTTTTCTAAGAGAAATTCAGGTTTAGCAAAACAGTTTATCAATAGTGTCTTGGCGGGGTAACGACAGTCAGCTTGGCCTCAGGCTTTGAATTACTTCTAAGTAATGAGGTTAATGTAATAGGAAGAGTATTAACAGCCATTTAGAACATACGTTTGCATGTAGTCAGATATATTATTCTTGTTTAAACCAGTGTACATGGCAATTATTCAAGCATTTAGCATTTTGTCTGTTGTTTCTGAATAATAGAATGCAATATACGTATATAGTGGTTCCACATTAAAAATGAAATTCTGTTGCCTGCTCTCAATATATATACACCCATACAGCCCCCCAACCACCACATGTATGCATATATAAGTAAAGGTAAGGTAAAGGTTCCCCTCACACATATGTGCTAGTCATTCCTGACTCTAGGGGGCAGTGCTCATCTCTGTTTCAAAGCCAAAGAGCCAGCACTGTCCGAAGACGTCTCTGTGGTCACGTGGCTGGCATGACTAAATGCCTAAGGCACACGGAGCGCTGTTACCTTCCCACCAAAGGTGGTTCCTATTTTTCTACTTGCATTTTTATATGTTTTCGAACTGCTAGATTGGCAAAAGCTGGGATAAGTAACCGGAGCTCACTCTGTTACGCGGCACTAGGGATTTGAACCACTGAACTGCCGACCTTTCTGATCGACAAGCTCAGTGTCTTAGCCACCAAGCCACCAAGCCACCAAGCCACCGCGTCCCTCGACACACACATACACAAACACACAAACAAATATTAATCACTGCCCAGTTTGAATACACAGTGGAAAGAGAAAATTTGAGAGTTCACAAGGTTGATGATGTATGGGACAAAACTGTGACTGAATCTAGATCTTCTGCTTTGAGTACCACAAAGCCTCCTCCCAGAAGATAACAAGGAAAACAAGTCATAAAAAGGATGTATAGCACCCCAGACAATCCTGTTGCTCAAGCATCGCTTATGTGCTATGACCCGGATAGAAGGAAGTGAATTGCCATCCTCTGCACTCTCTGCACCACCTTCCTGTCTGAACTATCTAAATATCTACATGAGAGGTGGGTTCCTACCAGTTTGCACCTATTCGGTAGAAGCGGTTCATCAAATCTAAAGAACCGGTTAGAAGAGGTTCCACCAGTGGACCCGGAAAGCAGGCCACACCTACAGAAGAGGTTCCAAAATTTTTTTGAAACCCACCACTGGTCCTTGGATATGATTATTCTACACTATCATGCTCATATTTATAAAATTCAGTGCTTCTGTGAAAGGTAAGGATGACTACTGCACTTGTGGTGCAATCAGAACATTGCGTGTGTTGAAGTTGTTTTAACGCAAACCAAAGATGCCTTTTAAAAAACAAGTTTACATCATATTCTTATGCATGCCAGTGCTGTGTGTGAGGTAATTTAAGGTGGTTCTGACAAGTGTCGTCGGCATCTTCATATCCGGTCACATGGGCGGCAAGCCACTCCCATCCGGTCACATGGGCGGCAAGCCACTCCCACAAAGGAGGCCACACCCACAGAGTAGGTTCGAACAATTTTTGAAACCCACCACTGATCTACATCTACAAATGTACACACTTCCCCCTCTGTTCAATCATGTCTCATTCTCAAATACTGAGCTGAAAGACCCTGCAGTTGTCTTGACAAGGAATGAAAGTGGCTGGCCTAAGGTCACCGGGTTATCTTTGTGTCTAAGGTGGGTCTAGAACTCACAATCTCCTGCTTTCTAGCCTGAAGCCTTAAAGCACTACAACTAACCAGCGCTCACATATTATTTAGAGTCTATTTGATTCTAAACAAACCTGGGAAACCTACACTTAAAAAGTGGGAAGAATGAGTAAAGAATCAATATTAGATGCATTTTGAAGACAAATTTTCCATAACAATAAAAGCATCCTACACAGGGGCTCAAACCTCACTGTTCCCTGAGGCCTAAGGGGACGACCAGGTTTTCAGTGACTTTTGAAAATGGGTAAAGACATACAGATCTTTGAGAGGGATGTTGTTCCAAAGAAGTCACGTGTTTGTCTTCCAAAAGAGTATTGATATGCAAAGAAATGATCATTCCACAAAAATATAAATGTTAAAATATTTTTTTAAATGCCCAGAAAGCCTGGTAAATTAAAGTCACAACCATCATAAGACACACTGAACTTATCTATAGAAAATCCAAGGACCCTGCTTTTCCATAAACATTTTCTCAGTGATTTATCCACCTGCATAAAAGAGAAATTAACACTGGAATTCCTAATAAAATATACATCAATCTTGATTCATTCTAATTACATTAATCTTTCTCATAGGATTCAAAGGTAATCTGAACAATAAATTTATATCTACTAATATTATTTCTGTACAATGAGACATATTTAATCCAACATTGTGATATACCATCTGTATGAATTATAAAACCCAATTTTTACAGAAATGTATTAATACTTTTAATTTTAAATGAAGCCGGTTGGATTCCCCCCCCCCCACAGTCAACGGTAAAGCTAAAATTAAAATTATATTGCTGCACAGCTTCCACAAGCTAGTATTACATAATGTAAAGTATTACGTAGTAGCCAAAATATCATTAGTTTATAAGAACCTTGTATTCACTATCCACTGCTACAACAGCCATAATATCTTGTGACTATAAAAAGAGCCAGTAGTTCAAGGACCAAGTTAAAAAATTAAAGGAGGCTGTGAACATCTCTGTCAGGTACCACAATATAACTTAGCAAGTGCAAAAACACAGGAATTCATTATAACTCGGCAATAGAGTGGAGATACCAAATTGTAACCTCATATATGAAAGATGGTGGGAAACCATATCTTTTAAAACCCAGCCAGAAACTTACTCTGAACTATTAGAAGCCTTTTTAACATCCAAAACGATGTGAATAGCTGTACGATGTAATAATAATATTTATTATTTGTTATTTATTATTTGAAGCTCTGAGTCAATATAGACTTATGGTGAATACCTAGATCAGAGGTGTCAAACTCAATTTCATTGAGGGTCGCATCAGGGCTGTGGTTGGCCTTGGGGGGCTGGAAGTGCATGGCCGTCTGGGTGGGTGTGGCTAGTTTGATGCTACTCACTCGATGTGGCCATCTGGGTGGGTGTGGCCATCTGGGTGGGCGTGGCCAGTGCGACACCATTCCCCAAACTGTTGGCATGTTTCCTCTTTGCATTGGGTAGACTAGGACGAAGCCAGGCTGGGTCGATGTTTCATCTTCGCATGGGGTAGACTGGACCAAAGCGACCTGTGCCGGCCCCTTACATTTTCCAGGACAGCCCCATGGGCTAGATCCAACCACTTTGCGGGCCGGATCCAGCCCATGGGCCTTGAGTTTGACACCCCTGGCCTGGATTAATCACTGCAGTTTTTTGGGGCAAGGTTTTTTGGAAGTGATTTATCACTGCCTTCTTTCCAGACCTTTCCAGAGAAAGTGATTAGCTCAAGATCACCCAGCTGGCTTCATACCTAAGGCAGAACTAAAATACAGCCTCTCCCAGTTTCTAGTCTGATATCTTAATCACTATGCCGAACTGGCTCTCAATTCCAATATTCTATATCTAAAATATCAGTCACCAAACAAATAGCCCCATGCCTTTCTAAAGTAAGTCCAGATTGTGTTGGATAAATTATCCTCAGTTTCTTAGCTTGATTAATTCCTTGTTTCTTTAGTATGCAAGCATACCGCCATTTCAACTCCTGTGTGCATTTAATCTTTAATAACATCCTATATTTCAGCCCAAAGTTCTTAAATCTCAGTAAGTTAAGTTATATCCGTATTTTAATATCTCTTCAGTTACACCACCAACACCTGTAGCACTACCATTTTTCAACAATCCTCATTGTGTATACGGGTTGTCCTTGACTTAACAATAGTTCATTTAGTGAATGTTTAAAGTTACATCACTAAAAAAAGAAGACTTACAACCATTTTTCCCACTTATGTTCTTTGCAGCATCCCTGTGGTCACATGATCAAAATTCAAACTCTTGGCAACTGACTCATATTTATGACAGTTGCAATATCCCCAGGTCATGTGGTCACCTTTTGAGACTTTCTGACAAGCAAAGAAAACAGGGAAACCAGATTCACTTAGCAACTGTTTTTCCTAACTTAACAACTGCAGTGATTCATTTAACAACTGTGGCAAGAAAAGGTCATAAAATGGAGCAAGTTCACTTAACAAATGTTTACCTTAACAGCAGAAATTTGGGGCTCAATTGTAGTCGTAAATCGAGGACTACCAGTATAACTTTCTTTTTATCATTTTTATTGGACAGTATATTTATAGCATCTCAATTCTCCGCCCTCTGATGCATCTTTATCATCCCTATATACACATCTTTAAGATATTCTTTTCAGAGTTCCCTTAGTTCATTTTCATCCTTAATTATAACTTTTATTTTGTAATTTCATTTAATCTGCTCCTTGTTTAGCCCTTTGTACCCACTCTGATTTTTTAAATTTTAATCAGAATCACATAATCATTACCTGCACCTCTTTTAACCTCAGCTATCCCCTCTTCTGTTTGACTACACCATTCGTAATTATCCTTCTCTCTGCATACAATTATATAATATCTTTCCCTCATGCTCCCTTTGCAGCAGTTATTTTCTTATGTATCATCCCCTCCCTCATATCTACAGACTTGGCCACTGCAGCCATGAAATACAAAACATATCTGCTGCTTGGAAGAATATGCCTTACAAATGACCTACAATGAATATGTTGAAATATTGGTATGGATATGACTCAAGAGTTTTGCCTAAACTATTCATCAATTTGTTATTTCAATATAAAAATGCATGAAAAAAATGTGATTGGCAGTATATCTGCTAAAGTGCTGTCTAGGTAGAGGTCTTTTCTTTATTTATTTATCATTTTTCTCCGAGAAATACATTTTTGCCAAGGTCTGACAGACATAGACTGCTGTGCATGCTATACCTAGGCTAAACTCAAAACTTAACACCTCTATAATCTGCCACATTACTAATTCAGGAGGAGACAAATCCCTCATATCCTCAACATATCATCCCTGGGAGTAAGAAAACATGTGATATGACAGCAGTCTGCTAGAGCTTCTATCCTTCAGTGTGGCAGAGCTGGATAAGAACATTTAATACATTCATCACAAGTGAACCAGTGAAAGGTTCTCCAGGCTGAATAACCAACAAGCAATGTTTCTGGCTTCTAGCCAGAAGCTCTACTCTGGGAAGAGCTTGATTTTTTTTAAAAAAAGATACTTAAGGAAGTAACTTTGCTTGCATCCTTCCTTTCAAGAATCTTAGAAGTTTGCTTAAGAATGTAGAGCAGAATATATTTTTATTTTAATTATGTGATGTGAAAATAAAATGTGTATTTGTGTTTCACACAGATATATGCCCATAGTCATTTTTTTGAATCGCTCTACAAAGTCCAGTTTCCTTTTTTCCCCAATAGCCTGTGACTTTTACTTTGCTTGACCAAATCATGAGGCCAGTAATATCCCTAGATCAGGAGTCAAACTTGTGGCCCCTGGGCTGGATGCATCCCACGCTGGCCACGCCCACCCCCGTTTAGCAAAGGAGAGGAAAGTCACGATACGTCATATGACAACGTGACACCACAAGTTTGACACCCCTGTCCTAGATGAATGAGGACAATGTAGTCTTGGTATAACCGTCTCGTGTTCCATTTTGATTTGAAATTCAGTTCTTCCTATCATTTTGCATTAATAGTTAAAAGATGTGGATGCTCTCCTAGATTATATGCTTAGAACATGGAAGTGGGCTTTATACGCAGGCAGGCAATTCAATCACAAATCCTAGCTAAGGAAATTATCATAGAGCACTGAATGGAGAATTAGTTACGGCTGATGCATCTCCTCTTTCAGCATTAGAATTAGCTCTTTTTGATGGAGTTAAGGAAGGAAACTTTCACCTGACTGACTCTAATTTAGTAAGTTACTTCCTTTATGAAGATATATTTCCAAAATATTCTTCTTTTTTCCTCTACCTTCCCAAATGGCTTCTCTCATGAATGCAACTGTGCTATACAGTTGAGGTTGAATGGAAATTTGTCAGCTCTACATTGCAGAACTGATTTAAAGAAATAAACTCCACCAAGACAAATACTACTTTTATTTAAATCAGTTATAAGTGTATAGCTGATTTAAATATCAGCTGATCAACTCTATCAGCTATAAGTGTTATGTCAAAGCACCTGTTATCCCAAATATGGGAGGGAGCATACTGCTTCCCTTTTGCCTTTCAGCTGCACCCTAGGAGCCTTCCAGACAGGAAACCATTTTTGTGTTGCATTTTTGCTGATAAATAAATAAAGGGAGACTAGTGTAGATCTATTTCAAGCTATTTAGCTCTCATCAGCTAGCCATACCCTTACTGGGATTTGAACCTGCGCTATTTTTACATGTTAAGCAGTTGTTATCTATCTATCTATCTATCTATCTATCTATCTATCTATCTATCTATCTATCTATCTATCTATCTAATCTAACATTATGTGTGTGTTTGTATGTATATGTATATAGCTCCGATCACGCTTTGCATGCACAACCACGAAGCCGAAGGCATCAGCCTGAAGATGGTGAGTGGGAGCTCATCGAAACATCGGCAACATACTCTCAATCTTACAGTACATGGGAAAAGACCTGAATATGGCAAGACCTGCATACCTGTACCTGCGAAAATCTACAAAAACATATACATACACACATACATACATTATATATATATATGTGTGTGTGTGTGTGTGTGTGTGTGTGTGTGTGTTTTATTTGTGCTGATAAATAAATAAAGGGAGACTAGTATAGATCTATTTCAAGCTGTTTAGCTCTCATCAGCTAGCCATACCCTTACTGGGATTTGAACCTGGGCTATATTACATACTAGGCAGACATCTTAGCCATTAGGCCACAGGCTCTTATCTGTTATCAGCATGTGTGTGTGTGTGTGTGTGTGTGTGTGTATGTTTGTTATTTATACATATTAACTATATTATATATTTACAGAGAAATTTCCTGACAATCAGAACAATTAGTGGAACGCTTTGCTCCAGAAGTTGCAGGTGTTTCCAACACTGGAGATTTTTAACAAGAGACAAAGACTTGTCTGAAATGGTAGGGCTTGATCAGAGGGTTGGACTAGAGGACCTCTAAGGTCACTTCCAACTCTGTTATTTTATGTGTGGCCCAAGATAATTCCTCTTTGCTCAATGTGGCTGGTGCAAGCCAAAAGACTGGACAACCATGAACAATAGAAACACAATCCTCCTAGTCCCATTATGTTGCCCTCTTCTCTCTTTTATAACCTGTGATTTAGGAAGGTTCCTGTGTGAGACATTTTTGCACACTTTCTACATATCCCAGACTGAATTTATGTTTTTCTTTTAGTTTCTTTAGTAACAATTCTCCCCGCTCTCCCACAAGGCCATCTTTTTTACTCTCTCTAAAAAAAAATTTCAAAAGCAAAAGAACCATTGAATGGTTTTTGAGACACAAGTCCAGGCACCTGTGCCTCATAATATGAAAGGTACAAATTCGAGGACCATTGAATTATTGACTCGGGTGAATTCATCAAGGTGCTCTTCAGTCAAATTCTGTGTCATAGGCAGAAATCGCCACAAAATATACAACGTTGCTCTGAACAAGAAACACTGACTGGATTCTCTCTCAAATGAATTATACATGAGATATTCCCATGTCAGACACATGCCTTGTGCACTGATGAGCACATTTCCTAGTTTAACATAATTTATTCTTTGGAAGAAAATGGTTTTTTTTTTAAACATAAATTTTAGAAAGTTGAATTTTGCAAACCAGAGCAAAGTAGGCAGAAAATGAAATGTTTATTGCCACTTACTAAAATAAATATGAAAGGGAGATTAACGGGGTACATTTTTTTCCCCAGGTAATACCCATGGTCCAGGAGGAAATGACATTACTTCTTGATTAGTTCATTTCAAATATGCTTCGACAATCAATGAGCCCTTGGACAATTATTTTAATTTATTTTCAAACTTACTAAAATAACAATATTAAACAGATTAGAGGACGTTCAGTTATGTTTCTCTATTTTAGGCCTCTAATTGCACAAATTAGAGAAATGAGAGTACAAATTACTAAAATGAAATATTGTCACATGATTGGAAATCTTGGAGAGGGACTTTAGAAAAGAGCTCCCATGATGCTTTTTTCTTTTCCTGCGTACTTGACAAATCATGCCTGACCTTCAGTGCAACTGATTAATCATTAATTTTCAGAATCTCCCTCTCACAAATTGAAGGGGCTGGAATCCAGAAGACACTCTTTCTAGGAGAGTGGAATTACAGAGGAATAAGAGACTACTAAATCTTGATATAATGTGTGAGAGAATTCCCAAAGTATATTTAGATACAATAACAATAATAACAGTTAATAACAGTTAGACTTATATACCGCTTCATAGGGCTTTCAGCCCTCTCTAAGCGGTTTACAGAGTCAGCATATTGCCCCCACAGTCTGGGTCCTCATTTCACCCACCTCAGAAGGATGGAAGGCTGAGTCAACCCTGAGCCGGTGAGATTTGAACCGCTGAACTGCAGCTAACAGTCAGCTGAAGTGGCTGCAGTACTGCACTCTAACCACTGCGCCACCTCGGTTCTACAGACCTCTACAGATACCAATAGCACTTAGACTTCTGCTTCAGAGCTTCACAGCCCTTTCTAAGCAGTTTACAGAATCAGCATATTGTCCCCCCCAACAAACTCAACATATTGCCCCCAACAAACTCATTTTACTGACCTCAAAAGGATGAAAGTCTGAGTCAACCATGAACCCAATCAGGATCGAATTCCAGACTGTGGGCAGAGTTTGCCTGCAATCCTGCACTCTAACCACTGCACCACCGGGGCTCAGTGTGAAACAGTAGAGTCCTCATTCTGGCAGGGTTTTGCCCATAGGAGTGAAACAATAAGGAACTCAAGATTGGAAGTATTGTCATTTTTGGGTTTGGGGCATGACAAATATATATGAGAAAATCCTTTCCTTTAAAGGCAGCATTGTGAGGGGAGAATTTCTCCTTTCTCTGCTTCCTGAAAAGCTGCTCTGCAGGGTGGGTGATCTTCTGGAATATTGTTAGAGGAGATTGTGAGGTTGCAGCAAAAAGGAAGAACTTATCAAAATCAGTGTCTTCCATTCTCTTGGCAGAACTTCATTGACTCATGGATCACTTGCAGTGTGCCAAAGCACATGCATTGTAAAAGTCACAGCTTCAATTTTTGGTGTCTTCAGTTGTAGCTAAACGCTGAAGATCTACCTGTTTAGACAATACTCAGCTTAGTATAAGACAATTTTGTTATGTGATTTAGTGATGCAAATTGATAAGTTGATTTTACATATCATTTGATGAAGTTAAAGAAATAAGACAAGAAGTGCATAAATAAATAAGGAAAAGACCTCAGAGGACCAGGAAAAGTAATTCTTCTCCCTTGAGCTTCAACTACTGTATCACAATTCATCCTCAAGTTCAACTGGTATAAAATTACTGCATTTCAATGATAAATCAAGTCATAATGTGGAAGGTGATTTTGGTTTCTCTATGAAAGAACCAAATCAAGAGTCATCTTTGGGGAAAAGTGATCATATGCAAAAAAGGGTAGGCATGAAATGACCTTCTGAACTCTTCTGCCATTTCCTCCCCTTTCTTTCTATTACTTGACAGATGTTGCTGAGATGTTGATTCACCTTTCATCTTTGTGCATTCAGTGTTTTTTACCGCACACCACCCAAATTAGTATGCCATGGGTATGACAATATGTTATTTGACTTTTCAAAATAAGAACTATTCTTACAATGTGTCTGAACATTGTTGGAAGGAGGAACTTTATCCATAACAGATGCGGGGGGTTCTTTAATTTTATCCTCTGTGCTTTAGGTTCAGCTGTGAAATACTAACTGGGCCAAAGTTAGTCTGTGAACTTCCGTGGCTGTGGTAGAGTCTGAATGTTCCAGATTTTAATCATTATACAACATTAAGACTTTAAACTAGGAGAAACATTAAATTGGGATGCAACTTTAAAGCAAGGAGAGAGAGAGAGAGAGAGAGAGAGAGAGAGAGAGAAAGAGAGAGAAGGAACATGGCAGACAAGTGGAGCACTGGTGGGATTCAATTTTTTTTTACTATCGGTTCTGTGGGTGTGGCTTGGTGGGTGTGGCGTGGCTTGATGGGTGTGGCTTGGTAGGTGTGGTGGGGGAAGGTTACTGCAAAATCCACATTCCCTCCTGATCCACTGGGAATTGGGAGGCAGAAAATAGATGGGGGTGGGCCAATCAGAGGTGGTATTACCAGTTCTCCTAACTACTCAACATTTCCGCTACAGGTTCTCCAGAACTGGTCAGAACCTGCTGAATATCACCTATGAAGTGGAAAGATTTTTAAACATATTTTTAATTGTAAAATGATGTCAGAGGTGATATTTTGTATGATATCAAATCACAAGGGCAGAAAGAAAACCTGAATAGTTTTGTATGGGAATATAGAACAAGAATGTTTTTATAGATTTCAGTACCATAATGAGCATCTACTTATTCTTAATATAGGGAAGAGCTTTTTCTTCCCCTCTTATACAAGAATTCTCAACTTTCAGGGTGATGGGTAGGAAATTATGTAGCAATTTTATAATGACTGTAAGGAAAATTCAAATTAGGTTCATTAATCTACAAGCAAATCCTTACCTAATGCAATAAAGATGAAATTATGTAGAAAGGAGTAAGGGCATTCTTTTCACATTGGACTCTGGCCACATTGCAGCTGCAAGGAAAGAATAAATCAACAAGAAATCAGACCTCTCTCTTTCTGTTAGGCTTCATGAAACCCTGTAATTTGAAAATGCTTGCATTTTTTCAAAGCAGACTTGAAGATGCAAAAGTAGTATTGAATCCAACTCCATAGTTTTCAGTATTGATTATATGTCTTTCGTCACTATCTCTCATATACATATTGTACATACATACATACCCGTGCTTCCATTAAAAGAAGACTGGGTCTTCTTTTCTTTGGGGCCCCAAAATAAGCACCAGGGCTTATTTTTTGGGTGTGTCTTCCTTTTTTCCATCTATGGGAGGCCACTTCTTCTGCTTGCTCAAGGTGGGGCAGGAGGCCACACAGCATGCCAGTACAGCCGCTGTGAGGTGGGGGGATATAGCTGCCCCACACACCTCACGATGGCTTACCTCAGGGCCCTGCCGCCAAGCCATCCATGCCCCAACCTACTTCACCTTGCCCTGCATGGCATCGGACCTGGGTACCTGAGAGACCGCCTCCTGCCAATTACCTCCCAAAGACCGATTCGATCACACAGGGTCGGCCTTCTCCGGGTTCCATCTGCCAGCCAATGTTGGTTGGCGACCCCCTGGGGGAGAGCCTTCTCTGTTGCTGCTCCGGTTCTCTGGAACGAGCTCCCCGTGGAGATCCGGACCCTTACTACCCTCCCGGCCTTCCGTAAAGCTACTAAATCCTGGCTGTTCTGGCAGGCTGCGGGCTGTTGAAGTATCCTGCCCTGCTTCAATTGTGACTGTTGTACATTTTAATATTGTTTGTATTGTCTTATTTATCCCCTCCCCTGTTTTATTGTGAGCCTCCCAGAATCCTTCGGGAGTGGGCGGCATACAAAACCAATAAACGAAACTAAACCTTGCAGTGGAGCCTCTGGCAGCCCTGTCCAACAGGACCCCCGCATGGTTGCTGGCCCACTTCTTCTCCTTGATTGTGGCCACAAGGCAAGGTGGGGTGGAGCTGTCCCAGGCAGTCGGCACTGGCTTACCTCAGGCCCCCCACAACCGGGCCATCCAAGCACTGATACCTGCCTCACAGTTGCGGCACCGGCACACCACTTGGTCTCCTGCTCTGTTGAGGCCACGAGCAAATAGGAGAAGTGGGCTGGCATCAGTGGTGGGATTCAGCCAGTTTGCACCTATTCGGGAGAACCGGTTGGTAACTTCCTAAGCAGTTTAGAGAACCAGTTGTTGGAAGAAATCTCATTTTATCTTTTTTCCACTTTACAGGGCTAATCCTGTAAGGAAGGCAGGAAGGAAACATTCTGGTGTTGTTTCTAGCCTAATCTTTATTGCCCTGCTTACAGAAACTGCCTCTCCGGTTAACCCTTATTACATTGTAACAGCTAAGGTGAAGCGCTCATCGACCTGAGTGATGTTGAGTTGGCCATGACCACCCAGTAACATGACCACCAAGCCCCACCTACTCTGCTGGTCATTATGGCAGAGAACCGGTTGTTAAATTATTTGAATCCCACCTTCTGCTGTACATGGCTGTTGGTGCTGCTGCTGTGAGGCAGAGGTCGGGGCATGGATGGCCTGGATACGGGGACCCTGAGGTAAGCCATGGCACCACAAGCAACCAGACGAAATGGGTGGGCAGCCAGCTGCGTAGGCTCTTAAATATTTTTTTTTGGGGGGTGTAGAGCTTATATTAGGCACACACGTAAAACATGCCAGGGCTTATTTTTGGGATAGCCTTTATTTTCAAGGAAATAGGGTACGTACGTGGACATACATACATACATACATACATACATTTCCCAACTTACGACCACAATTGAGGTCCAAATTTCTATTGCTAAGAGAGAGAGAGTGCTGAGTTCCCCCACCCCCCACCCCCACCCCACCCCCATTTTCTTGCTGTAGTTTTTAAGTGAGTCACTGCAATTGTTCAATTAATAGCATGGTTGTTAAGAGAATCTGGCTTCCCCCATTGACTTGGCTTGTCAAAGGTTGCAAAAGATGATCACATGATTCCAGGACACTGCAACCATCATAAGTATGAGTCAGTTGCCAAACATCTGAACTGAAGTGTTGTAAGTCAAGGATTACCCCCCCCTCTCTCTCCAACACACACACACACACACACACACCTTCTCTACCTACCTACACATTCTCCCAACTTTATCTTTTGAAAGCTGAAAATCTTCACAAAATAGCACAGAGGTTTTTGGATGCCTTATAATTAATTACATTTTTAAATATGAAGTCTTTTGCTTAAATCATGTATCAGCCTTCTACCTTTCAGCCTCTGCACAAATGAACTGCACAAATACTACACAATGGCTTACCTTATGCACTTGAGATAACAAAACAACACATCAGCAGTACTTTGAAGAAACCAAAATACATGTTCATTAATAAACATAAATAAGACATACAATATATAAAGAGAAAAATAGATGAAAAACATGTTAAACATTCTTGTTACCAGTGTAATAACAGAATATATAGAGGAACAGTGCTTTATTATGAGAAAGATGTTTATGGAACTGTTAAGGGGGGATTATGGTGGCATTGCATAAACAACTTGATTGGAATTGGTAGTTTTGTGATGAAAGTACTTTTTTTTAACTGAAGAGTATAAATGACAGATTCTAAACTCATTGTGTATTTTTTAAAGTCTGTCTTGAAATGTTTTTAATAAACTTTGTATGATTTTCATCTTGATTGCAGCTTTGTGTTTATATTCCAGTAGACTGACTAAAAAACATTTTGCAATAATGCTTTAATTCCTAGGAGGACTTCCTAGGAAAACATTTTTTCCCCTGAGCTGGAAAATCAAGAGGGTGGGGTGAGTGGAAGTGCTTTAAGTCAGTGATGGCTAATCTTTTCCGGACCAAGTGCCCAAAGAGTGCATGTGCAGTTGAGAATGCATGTGCGCTAGAACCCCCCCCAAAACCACGCATGCACCCTGATCAGGGGTGGGTTGCTAATCCCGTTCCAACCGGTTCGGTTGGAATGGAGCCGGCGGCGTCCTCGTGCACGCGCGCAGTTCATGCATGCGTCTTAGCCCCTGCGCGATGCTCCAGCTGCTTGCGGAGACTCGCACAGGCGCTGTATGTGCCATCCAGCTGCTCGCGGAGAATTGCGCAGGCGCTGTATGTGCCATGCACCTGCGTGGAAGCGCAGAAGCCTTCAAAGACCGGTAAGGAGCACGGGCGGGCGGGTGGGCCCTTCACCGTTCCTGGAAGTTACTTACTTCCGGGTTCGCCGACCAACCGGTTCGCGGGGACCGGCACGAACCGGTTGAAACCCACCCCTGACCCTGATGCTCCATGCATGTGCACACCCTCTGCACACGCCCCACCCCACACATGCTTATGCACCCCCACCACACTCACACCCCCTTACATGCATGCACATCCCCCTGCATGCACTTCACGCATGCGCGACAGAGACTCAATGACTAGCTGGTTGGCGAGAGGCATGGTGGAGCTGAACTGGGATGACAGCTTGCATGCCCACAGAGAGGGTGGAGAGAGAGAAGGCGGGAGGGAGGGGAGAGAGAGAGAGCACAAACGAACAGAATAAATTTTGCCAGCTTTTGGAAGAAAGGATTAGACCCATCTAAGTCCCAGTGGAAAACTTGGCAACCATTAATTTCCTGATATCAGAACGGCCTCATTGGAAAGACCAAGTTGGATAGATATTTTTTATTTACTTTTTTACAAGTTATTAAGTTTCTCTTTACTAAGTTTCAAAAGCAAACATTAAAATACAAATTAACATAAAGGGGGAAAAGGGAGGGAACAACAGGACAGGTGAAAAAGTGGCAGACGTACATCAAACAAATAAATAACAAAAGTCACCTCCAACTTTTTTCAGTACAGAAATAATAATACAATACCACAACCTCTCTCTAATTTCAATGAGTAATTGGTAATTAAATCATCTTAAAATATTAATAAACATTCTACACCTTCAATATTTATATTTATATTAATCTAACACATAGTCACTTGTCAAAAATCCACATTTTTTTCTACAGTTAAATTAGATCTAATTCTTAAATCTCATAATCAAGTGTTAATTTTTCTCCAGATCTTGTAAGAAATCTAACAGTTCGCATATTCCCGGAATACCCACAAGTCACCAAAACAGGGCTATAACCAGACCTATAGCTATCACAGATCATTTTACTGTCAGTGGGAGGCACAAGATGAACCCAGAAAGTCTCATGATGGCAGAATTTGAGATTCCACAGTGTCTCTGAAATCATAGCCCTGTACATGACTACCTAAGTATTCTCCTGGTAAAGAAAGATAAAAATATGCACATGAACACATAAACTCAGAAGTCAAGGTACATTATTCTACCTAAATATGAAAAGTCTCCTTGACATCAGCAAAGATGTTGATGTACTATAGGAGTAACCCAGTTTTTCCTGAAAATAAGACCTATGGAAAAAATAAGTCTAATATAAGCCTTATCCTCCACCCCCTAATAAGGCTTACTTAAGCTTGTGCAGCCAGCCACATGCCAATTCCGTCTGGTTGCTCATGATGCCATGGCTATGAGGTGATGTGGATATGTGCATGTGTGATGCAGCTGCCCCATGTGCCCTGCACTGGCTTACCTTAGGGTCCCCCCACAGTCAGGCCATCCAAGCCCCGACACCTGCCTTGTGGAGGCAGCGCCAACATCCATGTTGCACCAAGAGACCATGTGGCCTCCGGCCCACTTCTGCTTGCTCACGGCCACAATGGAGCAGAAAGCCGAGCAGTGTGTTGGTGCCGCAGCCATGAGGCAAGGCAGTGGATGGGGTATAGGTGGCCTGGCTGTGGGGGCCCTTAGGGAAGCTGTTGTGGGGTGCGTGTGGGGCAGCTCCACCCTACCTGCCTTGTGGCGATGGCACTAGCAAGCCACGTGGCCTTCTGCCCCACTGCAGACAAGCAGAAGAAGTGGGCCTCCCATACATGGAAAAAAAATAAGTCTAATGCTTATTTTGGGGCCCAAAAGAAAATAAGACCCAGTTTTATTTTTGGGGAAACATGGGTACTACAAGTTATCTTTGAAAGTTCATTTTCACTGTTTTAAATGGCAGATAATGAAAGTCCTCTGGAGCTTATGATTTGAAGAGGGCTGTATATATTGTATTTTGTGTCTCTCTCCCCCTCCGCCCCCGGTACACTGTTGTACTGATCCACGAGGTTACGTTTCGTTCTGATTACTTCTATTTATGTACTTTTTAAAGGTAGGGTTGTACAATGACCTAAGGGTAAATGACTATGATATAGAAATTGTACGAAGCACAGTTTGTGGTAAATTTTTGCATTCTTTTAATAGCGGATAATCATAGGGGAGAGGAAGATGGTGCTGATTTGGAAGTGGTTATACGGGTACCTGCCCCGCATACAAAAAGTTCAGGTTAGGCTTTTTTCATCAAAACAATGTGATCTAGATGTTAATTTAGAACTGAGATGACCTCGGTTCAGCTTGCTTAGCTAAATGCAGGGCCTAGCCTTTAAGAAAAAAAAACAGGTTGTCAAACAAAAAGGCAGTTAGAAGACTATTTGGGACTAACAACTTGTTTTAAAAAAAGACTTTCATTGCAACCAGTCTGGTGGGTTACTAACCGGTTTACTACCGGTTCGCTGAGCGCACACACAAAATTGAACAAACATTACTCAGAAAAATAGCTGAAGAGAGGCATTTCAATCTGCCACCCTGGATCAGCTGGGCTTTGGAAGCTGGAATAAAGGTATCATATTTTTCAGAGTATAAGATGCACCGGAGTATAAGAGACACCAAGGTTTTGAAGAGGCAAATTAAAAAAAACCCTTTTTGCACTCTGCAAATCTCCCAAAAATGGCCTGTTGTTTGTGAAAACGGACCCGTTCCCCCCCCCAAAAAAACACATGAATAGCCTTTAGGGGGCTTGCAGAATGCTCCTGTGGAGGTGCCCCCCCAAACAAGCAAAAAACGGCCGCGTTTTTGTCAAACAAATTGCATGCATAGCCTTTAGGAGGCTTATAGAGTACTCTTGGGACGTGGGGTGGGGGCACAATTGAGCAAAAAACAGCCCATTTTTTGCTCATTTCTGCCTTTCCCAGCCCCCAGGAGCTCTCTGAAAGCCTTCCAAAGGCTCTGCGTGGCCATTTTGGTGAAGGGGGCAGGGTTTTCGGGAGACAAAATATGCTATATTCAGTGTATAAGATGCACCCAGATTTTCAGCCTCTTTTTTTGAGGGAAAAAGGTGCGTCTTATACTCTGAAAAATATGGTAAGTATAACCCAGGGGCGGGCTGGCAGGCTCTCTTTTTTAAAAAAAACAGAGAACCGGTTTGCTCTCTGTTTGAAGGCAGCACTACTAGTTTGGGAGAACTGGTTCAAACCAGTAGGAACCCACCTCTGAATCAGTCACTCCAGCAACGCAGCCTTCTGATTCAAGATTCTGAGCTATTTTTACTCTTGGCAAAAGTTTCTGAATTCAGCCTAGGCAAATGGGAATTTTTTATTATTGAAGAGAATTGCTTTGACAAAGTTTTCCCTGATGGTCCTAGGTTCATGAGCTCTTAAGAAGGCTGCTATACTGTACAGGTAGTCCTCAACTTAGTGACCGTTTGAAGTTACAACGGGACTGAAAAAAGTGACTTATGACCATTTTTCAAACTTATGACCGTTGCAGCATCCCCCAGGGTCATGTGCTTTTCATTTGGATGCTTGACAACTGTTTCATTTTTATGACAGCAGTGTCCATGGGTCAAGTTATTCCTTTTTGTGACCTTCTGACAAGCAAAGACAATGGGAAAGCCAGATTCACTTAACAATGGCGTTACTAATTTAACAACAGCACTGATTCGCTTAGCAAATGTGGCAAGAAAGATCGTCACATAGGGCAAAACTCACTTGACAAATTTCTCATTTAACAACATCAATTTGGGCCTCCATAGTGGTCGTAAGTCGAGGACTACCTGTATTTTCAAATTAAGATTACTTTGTGGGGGAAAAAAGATCACATCATCTGGGATTTGGTCAGAACTACCTCATGTTCCTTCAGAATTAAATATGTAAAGGGGGGTAGGGAGAAAGGATATCTAGGGACCTGTACACCTTGGAGGAAAAGTTGGATAAATAGGGAATATTTTTTTAGGAATCTGCAGTGAAAAAACAATTATTAGTTGAGGGTATCTTGTATGTTAGAATCAACAATACTGGTATAAGTAGTATAAACTGTGAGAGGGATCTTGGAGTCTTAGTGGACAACCATTTAAATATGAGCCAGCAGTGTGCAGCAGCTGCCAAAAAAGCCAACACAGTTCTAGGCTACATAAACATAGGGATAGAATCAAGATCACATGAAGTGTTAATAACACTTTATAATGCCTTGGTAAGGCCACACTTGGAATACTGCATCCAGTTTTGGTCACCACGATGTAGAAAAGATGTGGAGACTCTAGAAAGAGTGAAGAGAAGAGCAACAAAGATGATTAGGGGACTGGAGACTAAAACATATGAAGAACGGTTAGAGGAACTGGGTATGTCTAGTTTAATAAAAAGAAGGACTAGGGGAGACATGAGAGCAGTGTTCCAATATGTCAGGGGTTGCCACAAAGAAAAGGGAGCTAAACTATTCTCCAGAGCAGATGAGGGTAGGACAAGTAGCAATGGTTGGAAACTAATCAAGGAGAGAAGCAACTTAGGAACTAAGGAGAAATGTGGAATAATCAGTGGAACGACTTGCCTCCAGAAGTTGTGAATGCTCCAAAAATTGACGTTTTTAAGAAGATGTTGGATTACCATTTGTCTGAAATGGTGTAGGGTTTCCTGCCTAAGCAGGGGGTTGGACTAGACCTGTAAGGTCCCTTCCAACCCTATTATTCTATCCTATTCTAAATGGAACAATGACTTAATTTGGAATTGGCAACATTATTTGCCTGCTTCGGACTATTTTGTTCTCCAAAGATTTTTTGATAAACCAAATGAAAGAGCAACCTTAAAAAACAGTTAGTGTCTATGAAGAAGGTCAGATGATGTCCTTTAAAGTTTTATCGCTATGTGTGTGTGTGTGTATCTATCTATCTATCTATCTATCTATCTATCTATCTATCTATATCTATATCTATATCTATATCTATATCTATATCTATATCTATATCTATATCTATATCTATATCTATATCTATATCTATATCTATATCTATATCTATATCATCTATATCTATAAGTATATCTATATCTATATCTATATCTATATCTATATCTATATCTATATCTATATCTATATCTATATCTATATCTATATCTATATCTATATCTATATCTATATCTATATCTATAATCTATCTATCTATATCTTATATATATAAGATATATATATATATAATTTGTGCTGATAAATTATGTGCTGATAAATAAACAAGCCAACATAAAAAAATGGCTTTCTGCCTGGATGGCTCCCAGAGTGAACCGATAGACAGAAAAGGAAAGCAGTATGCTCCCTCCCATATTTGGGCATACCAAGGGGTTGTGACACAATACACAAGTTGTGACGCAAGTTTGATTACATGCAGAGCCACATTGCCTTTTCAAACACACACACACACACACAGACACACACAGACACACACAGAGAGAGTACATACACTTTTTACAGCATTGGCAGTATGAGATTTTCAGAGCAACTGCCAGCATGAAGAAATTGTGGCCCTAAACAGATCTGAATGTATATTGCTGGTGTGTATCAGCACACAATTTGTTATAAATAATTCAGACATGCTGCATATGAATCTGCTGCCCTCAGTCAGCTCATTTTGCTTGTGCTATGCTCAGTCACGTCGTCACAGATGCATCAAATGTAAACACCGAGCATTGTAAAATCCATTTAAGGTAAGAAACCTAGCAAGGTGTTTACCCAGCATTACTTGTTTTAATGCAGGCCTTTTATAAGTTCATTCCTATCTCTGGGGGCAGACTTCTTGAATTATGGGGAACTCGTGAGAGGGCAGAAAATGAGTTTGTTGTTTTTTTTCCTTAAAACAAGAAAAGCAATTGGCGTTGCTTAAAGGAAGTCAGCTTTTAAGAAGGAGACAAATCTTTGCAGATTTTGGAGATAGCAATAGTTGCTCCAAAATACTTCAAGGACAGAATGATACAATTTTTTAAAAAAAAAATATATATTTGGAACTGAACCAAGTCTCCCTTTCAAGGGAACATGTGGATGGAGAGCCAAAGATAAATAAAAGTGAAGAGAAGTTGAAATTAAAAGCTCAGGCATTGTGGGTCTAATTGGTTCTGTCTGCATATTGGATATTAATTATTAATCAACACCAGGATCCCTTGCTGATTTCAGAGTGACTGGTAGTCTGATTGTGTAGAGCAAATTGTTCACTCCTAACATTCTTTTTCAGGTGTAAATTGGTTGCTGCTGACATCAGTTGGCATATGGGGCTCACTAGGTTAAAACGTAATTTCCAATGAATAGAATACTAATATTAGAAATGAGACCTTTGTCTCTTGAAATTAAAGTGCTTGTAAAGATGAAGCTGGCAGCTCCATTTATTAGATCCCAAAGAAATATTATACTGAATCATTCATTCCACCCCCTCCTTTAAAAAAAAAAAAAAAACTTTTCCCAGAAGCACTGGCTATTTCAGTCATTTCCATTCCATAATGAATTTAGCAATGTCAGATTTGCTGCCAGGCAAGATCAGTATTTAGATATTTTTCATGTTCCCATAAATGCAGAGAATGTGATTTTTTTCTTCATTAATTTTAGGAAGATTTTAGCATATGAACTTCAGTTAGATTTCATCACTTATCCAGGTCTTGCTAAAGAATGGAGGGACTCATCTATTTCATTTTCTCCCACATCTGATTTTTCCGGTTCATATTCATACATACACAAACACGGACACTGAACTTTTCATTCATTTGCCTCAGTCAATTTATATAGCTATTCCTTGCTTGAAAAGGATTGTGTTCTGCCTGCTGTGGAGCAGTTAAACAGCCTGGCAAAGAGCAGTAAATCTAAGGCACTACCATAAACATGATTGACTAACCCAGGATCCAATTCTGGATTTTTTTTTAGGAGCGTGGCACCCAAAGCCCTCCTTTGAATTAACCAATTTATTAGTTTTGCCTTCTCTCACATTGAAGTCAGTGAAGGTATTTGGAATAATACTCTAACCCACAGGCAGTGGTGGGTTTCTACTGGTTTGGCCGAACCGGTAGTGTTTTGGGGGCCTGGGTCTCTGTAGTCGGCAGCGACCCAGGCCTGCCACGCCCCTAACCGGTTCTCCTGGTGGCGCTGTAGGCACTGCCATCTTGGTTTTTTTGCTTTGGCGCATGCACAGAACAATTTTTATTACACTGCACATGTGCGTGCAGCATGTATCAACCGTGCGCGACCACGAGCGAACTGGCAGTAGTGACTGCCAGAACCCACCCCTGCCCATGGGTCTCCAAACTTGGCAACTTTAAGACTTGTGGACTTCAACATCCATAATTCCTCAGGCAGCCATGGGGAATTTTGGGAGTCGAAGTCCACAAATCTTAAAGTTGCCAAGTTTGCTCTGGCCCATTGAACTCTAGATGGGATATGAAAGGTAGCATATTAGGATATGCTTTACGTAATTTGGAGACCTGAAGAGTGTACACCTGTACCGGGGCGTACCGCCTGCAACCCACCACTGACTTTACTGGTTAGAAGATGGCAAAAAGTAATCACAGGACCCTGGAATATGGTAACCGTCATAAATATGAACCAGATGCCAAGCATCCAAATTTTGATAATGTGACCATGGAGATCATAAGTGTGAAAAACAATCACTTTTTTCAGTACTGTTGTAACTTTGAATGGTTATTAAATGAATGGTTGTAACTCAAGGACTAGCTGTACTGCAGAGTAATAGCCTTCCACCCTATTAAAGGTAGCAGGCTCAATATCCCAATCTGTCAAAATGTTCCTTTCTTTACCTCAGATACAATCAAGAAATGTTACTTTACTGGTCATTTCTTGAAAAAGTTTTTCTCTGGGAAACTATGGAAACATTTTAATGAACTTTGGCCCAGAGCCTAACCCTAACCCATAATGCTTAAAAATAGAACATGATGTCTTAATGTAACGAGCTGCCATTAGCACAGAAATAGATCAATGATGCGAACCTATGTATTTCAATTAAGAAGTAATTGCTAATAAGTTCCATGGAATTTATTGTCAGGTGACTTTAGAACATATTCCAGAAATACCAGAGAATACTTGAGTTGTTTCATCACAATCTTGTGACTCTAAAAATATTTTATATTATTGATTAAATTATCCAGACGTTTTCATGTTCATAATGGCGATGAAAAGGATTTATAGGATCCAAATGGAATTAATACCTTAATTAGCATGATACTATGAACTAAAAGTTTGTTCTAGTTAGTATTATTGACAGCTCAGTTTCAATTATTTGAAAAAAAATTCCGTAGTTTCTGAAAAGGGAGCTGAAAAGGGCAAATACTTGGTTACAAATTTAACCTTCCTCCATCTTGTATTTTCTAGCATTGTTGGACTACAGTTCCTATATCCCTCAGTCAGTGTTGCCTTGATGTAGATGTTTGATAACATCTCACACCATACACAAAGCACAATCCTTGTGAGTCTGGAAATCTTTTTGGTCTGGATTTTTCTTTAACAGTAGCAACAAGAATAATGGGAAGGGTGGTAATAGTAGCAGCTACTTCTAGGTAGACCTGCTTGTGGAAATAGATATCATAGTTTTCAAACAGCCGTGGATAAGCTTAAGATACAGAAGATAGGCTTAAAATACAGAAGGACCTTGAGAGACGTGAACATTGGGCACTATCTAACAAAATGAAATTCAATGGTGAAAAGAGTAAGGTTCTACATTTAGGCAAGAAGAACAAAATGCATAGGTACAGTATAGGTGGTGGCTCAATAGTAGTAACTGTGAGAGGAATCTTGGAGTCCTAGTGGACAATATGATCCAACAGTGTGCAGCAGCTGCCAAAAAAGCCAACACAGTTCTAGGCTGCATCAACAGAGGGATAGAATCAAGATCACATAAAATGTTAATACCACTTTATAATGCCTTGGTAAGGCCACACTTGGAATACTAGCAATAGCAATAGCAATAGCAGTTAGACTTATATACCACTTCATAGGGCTTTCAGCCCTCTCTAAGCGGTTTACAGAGTCAGCATATTGCCCCCAACAACAATCCGGGTCCTCATTTTACCCACCTCGGAAGGATAGAAGGCTGAGTCAACCCTGAGCCGGTGAGATTTGAACAGCCGAACTGCAGAACTGCAGTCAACTGAAGTAGCCTGCAGTGCTGCATTTAACCACTGCGCCACCTCGGCTCTTACTACATCCAGTTCTGGTCAACATGATGTAAAAAAGATGTTGAGACTCTAGAAAGCATGCAGAGAAGAGCAGCAAAGATGATTAGGGGACTCGAGGTTAAAACAAATAAAGAACGGTTGCTGGAACTGGGTACGTCTAGTCTGATGAAAAGAAGTACTAGGGGAAGAAGGACATGATAGCAATGTTTCAATATCTCAGAGGTTGCCACACACAGAAAAAGGGACCAACTTATTCTCCAAAGCACCTGTTGGCAGTACAAGAAGCAATGGATGGAAACTAGTTCAGGAGAGAAGCCACCTAGAACTAAGCAGAGATTTCCTGACAGTTAGAACAATTAATCCATGGAACAATTTGCCTCCAGAAATTATGAATGCCTCAACACTGGAAGTTTTAAAGAAGAGATTGGACAATAATTTGTCTGAAATAGCAATAGAATTTAGACTTATATACCACTTCACAGTGCTTTACAGCCCTTTCTAAGTGGTTCACAGATAATTTTTTTACATTGCTCCCAATAATCTGGGTCCTCATGTTACCAACCTCAGAAGGATGGAAGGCTGAGTCAACCTTGAGCCGGTGAGACTCAAACTGCCAAAGTGCAGGTGGTGGCAGTCCGTAGCACGACAAAACCGTGCTCGACTAAGCCGCGCCCAATTAAACCGCGTAGCTGACGTCATCAACAGGGCAACAACAGCCAGCGCGGAGAAAGAAGGGCGCTTTAAATAGCGCTTTGAAAGCAAGCCGATTCAAGTTAAGGTAAGGGTTAGGTTTAGGGTTAGCTTTAGGGTTAGCTTTAGGGTTAGGTTAAGGGTTAGGGTTAGGGTTAGGTTTAGGGTTAGGTTAAGGGTTAGGGTTAGGTTTAGGGTTAGGTTAAGGGTTAGGATTAGGTTTAGGGTTAGGTTAAGGGTTAGGTTTAAGGTTAGGTTTAGGGTTAGGTTAAGGGTTAGGTTTAGGGTTACGTTTAGGATTAGGTTTAGGGGGGTTAGGTTTAGGTTTAGGGGTTAATTTTAGGTTTAGCGTTTACAGCATGCTTCTGTCTCTGTGCTGTTGTCGCCCCTGTTGATGATGTCAGCTACGCGGTTTCGTCGAGCGCGGTTTAGTCGAACGTGGTGTTGTGGTGGAACTGTGGCAGTCAAGTAGCCTGCAGTACTGCATTTTAACCACTGTGCCACCACGGTATAAGGTTTCCCACCTGAACAGGGGGTTGGACTAGAAGACCTCCAAGGTCCCTTCCAACTCTATTATTCTGTTCTGGAGTTTCACACAGCCTTCTCTGCCCTTGAAAGACTGTAGAACAGACTGTGCTCTTTGTCTTTTCTGAGTTGAGATCAAGGGGAATTTGGAGTGGCATCTGCCAAGTAACATGCTTTAGTAATCCATATTCAGAGAAGCCTATTTTACACTCCCACAGCTGTTTTATTCTTTTTCTGTCTTTTGGGGTAGAAAAGTTGACTGAGAGGGGGTTCCCTTGGGCTCCTTAAATGGATTTCTCGTTGTTGTTGCTATTGCTATTGTCACTGCCTTTCTTTTATGTTGCTTAGATTAATTTTTATTTTTAAGCCTATACCTTGTTATAATTTAATGCTTTTGTCTACTCCTGTTTGCATATTTCTAAGACAAGACAAGCTCAAATGAATGCATAAATAAATAAACGTCGGGTAACATTTTCAAGAAGAAACTTCAGTTGGGCATTTAATAGCCGGTTCATTCCTCTCCCAGAGCTGGATTGCTCTGTAAAAAGTTTGAGGAAAATTGGTTCAGCTATTTTCTACTTAGCCAAGTGTTTTTCAGCTGTTAAGAAAATTGGTTCAGCTATTTTGTGCGTGACTAGCTCAGTCTTGTTTAAAATGTCAAAGTCGGTATATCTACGTTCTGAAGCATGAACGGGTGTTACGTCCTTCCTTGGAAACTGGAAAGATACTACTGAGTTAATGAAGATCCATCCCATTGTTTATTTGCACATATTACTACACAGAGTTGCAAAATTGAGCTTGGTAAAGTCTGTATGATTAAAATGTCTAATTGAGGGGGACAACAGAAAATTCAGCTGCAACTTAGCTTTGGGTCTTGTCTTCATTGTTGTCTCCATCCAATCTCAAGGGCAGAAAACAACACCAGCATGAAATTTCCCCTTTACAGATCCTTATGACTGCAACCTCCTGACTTTCTCTGAGGCAATGGGTAACTCATTTTTTCCACCTTGAGATGCCCTTGAACAGTAAATGGGAAGATCTTATTGAACACTGCTGTTACAAACAATGGGTTAAGTTTGACTCATAGTTGGGCTGGGGATGAGATGAAACCAAGCAACATGATGGGGACATGCTAGAAAAAAAAATTCTACAGACCATGTTTATGCTGTGGTTATCTGAAAGTGGGAGAAGGGACTTGAAATCATGCTGAATTGGCTCTTCTAGATGTTGGTGGATGGATGGAAACTAATCAAAGAGATAACCAATTAAGGAGAAATTTCCTGACAATTAGAACATTCAGTGGAACAACTGGCCTCCAGAAGTTGTGGGTGCTCCAACACTGGAGGTTTTTAAGAAGAGATTGGACAACCATTTGTCTGAAATGGTTTAGGGTGTCCTGCCTGAGCAGGGGGTTGGACTAGAAGACCTCCAACGTCCCTTCCAACCAGTGATGGGTTTCAAAATTTTTTAGAACCTATTCTGTAGGTGTGGCCTGTTTTGTGAGAGTGGCTCGGTGGTCATGTGATCAGGTGGGAGTGGCTTGGCAGCCCTGTGACTGGGTGGACATGGCCAACTTGACATCACTCATACCAGTGGTGGGATTCAAATAATTTTAACAACCGGTTCTCTGCCCTAATGATCAGCAGGGTTGGTGGGGCTTGGTGGTCATGTTACTGGGTGGGCATGGCCAACTCAACATCACTCACATTGATGGGCGCTTCACCTTAGTTGTTACAATGTAATAAGGGTTAACCGCAGAGGCAGTTTCTGTAAGCAGGACAATAAAGATTAGGCTAGAAACAACACCAGAATGTTTCCTTCCTGCCTTCCTTATAGGATTAGCCCTATAAAGTGGAAAAAAACAAAATGAGATTTCTTCCAACAACCGGTTCTCCAAACTGCTTAGAAAGCTACCGACCGGTTCTCCCGAATAGGTGCGAACTGGCTGAATCCCACCACTGCTTCCAACCCTGTTATTCTGCTGGTGCCCCTAAATATATTGGCAGTAAGATGAAAATAACTGAGCAAATTCATGAGATTCTCACTGAGTGGAGAGAAAATTAGGCAATTCTCATGTAACAGAGCAGAAGCAAATATTTTGCAATATTTTAAATTTTTGACAGCAGATTAGTAGATGCAGTATGACTGCATTGACAGCCATGTCAGGTCATATAATCCCTAAATGCATAGAGTTCTATTCAAATTAAGGGAATGCAAATGCATCTCTGCTTCAGCCCTCCTGATTCAAGATAATGAGGCTTAGAATATCTGCCCAAGGGCAGAATAGGTGCGGAGGCCAGAATAAGTGGCTTTAGCTCTCATTCTGAAGGAATCCAACACCTGGTTAATCTTCACAACTCTAGATATTAACAATCACTAGAATAATTTTGAAGAAGGGATTCTTCTGAACAGCTGTCTGTCCACATCCATGAGTTCTGGCAGTGCTTTTACGCTTCCTTATGGTGCAGTCTTAAAAGTGTGTTCTTTTTAGTCAGGCTTGGAGTTATTATCACATAAATTTTATTCTCCCCCCCCCTCTTCTGTTGTAAGCTGCAGAGACTCCTGAAGGATTTAGTAGCATATAAATCCAATAAATAAGTAAATGAAAATCTGTTCAGTTACTACCCTTAGATATGTGTATCTATAATTGCAGGGCAGGTTTTTTTTATTTTAGTAATTACTTTTAAATACCAATTCATAAAGGACATGTGCACTATTCCACATAAAATGAAATGAAACTAAGAAAGAGATTCAATTGTTTAATTCAAATTTATATAAGCAACTCATTTTTTGTTTTGTTTTGAAGAATAAAACAGTACTCTTACCTCAGAAAACTGGGTACCATTTTAATCTGATAAATTAACTGGGAGTTCATATAAATTAAAACGATGCTGTCTGTAAAACTATTACTTTCTTTTCAATTCAGGAACCCATCAATAGCATATGTGAGCCAATTTTTTTTTTTAGTGTTATAATACCAGAAGTTAATTTACTTTTTAACACAGTGATTTGTATTTACAGGTGATTTCAGTTTCATTGTCCAAATAATTTGTGTTGGCCATAATAGTTTAAAAGCAGGCCTTGATGGTGCTGAAGCAGCAGAGTTTTCAAATCTCCACAAATTAGGCAGAAAAGCTGCGGAAGCAAATAATATATTTAACTATGTGAGAAATAAAATATAACAAGTGAATGGAGAGGTTTTTTTTTTTTAATCCAATTATAAGTTCCAGTGTTCCTATTATGACGGCTGCTTTGCAATTTTTTTTCTGGGGCAGATCTGCTTTAGTTGAATCAGGAGTTAACACTTCCAGTTGACATAATGGTACGAGGTTTTACACACACAGGTTTTTAATGCCAATTAATAAGTGGAAAGTCTGTCATTCATATAATGAAGCTCTGATGGGAGGTGGGTGCTTGTACAAGGGCTCTTGAACTCAACTCATGCTAATTAGCAACCCCCCAATAATGCATCTACCCTTTTGGGTGGCACTAAAAACACCAATTAAATATACTTGAGAAGTACAGTACACTCGTAGGTGAATAGGTAATTCTTGTTTCCATATGCTGAAGTACATTTCTGAAGCCATCAAGGAGCTTCTTTGTTTTTCGGATGAGAGTCTGCTGGGGGGAAAAAAAGTGCATTTTCGGTATTTTCCAGGCTGGCATTTGTTAGATCCATTATAAAATGCCCTCAGCTTTAAATCAGATTGTTGCTGCAAACACATCTGCTGAAGCCTGAGACATTGGCCTGATAGAAATGAAGCATTCATGTAATTAGTTTCCAGATGAAAAGGAAGAAAAAGGTTAGAGGTGAAGACTCAGATGGATGCTTTATTTAAGGGCTTGGCATGGTGGAGCAAATACAGAAGGGTGTATCATAGCTTAAACTAAAATTGTATGTATGTATGTATGTATGTATGTATGTATGTATGTATGTATGTATGTATGTATGTATGTGGTGGCACAGTGGCTAAGACACTGAGCTGGTCGATCAGAAAAGTCAGCAAATTGGTGGTTCGAATCCCTAGCACCGTGTAATGGAGTGAGCTCCTGTTACTTGTCCCAGCTTCTGCCAACCCAGCAATTCGAAAACATGTAAAAATGCAAGTAGAAAAATAGGAACCACATTTGGTGGAAAGGTAACAGCGTTCCATGGGGCTTTTTGCATTTAGTCATGCCATCCACATGACCTTGGAGAACGTCTTTGGACAGCGCTGGGTCTTTGGCTTTGAAATAGAGATGAGCACCACCCCCTAGAGTCCGGAAGGACTAGCACATATGTGCGAGGGGAACTTTTATCTATCTATCTACCTACCTACCTACCTACCTACCTACCTACCTACCTACCTACCTACCTATCATCCATCCATCCATCCATCCATCCATCCATCCATCCATCCATCCATCCATCCATCCATCCATCCATCCATCTATCTATCTATCTATCTATCTATCTATCTATCTATCTATCTATCTATCTATCTATCTATCATCTTCCTTCTAGGGCAGGGCTATCAAACTCCCGGCCTGTGGGCCAGATGTGCCATGCGCTGGCCATGCCCACACCCATTTTAGTGAAGAGGAAAAAAGTCCTGATATATCAAGTGATGCTGCTGGGACCCCGTGGGTTTGATATCCCTGAGGAGCCGAGGTGGTGCAGTGGTTAGGATGCAATACTGCAGGCCACTTCAGCTGACTGTTATCTGCAGTTCAGCAGTTCAAATCTCACCGGCTCAAGGTTGACTCAGCCTTCCATCCTTCCGAGGTGGGTGAAATGAGGACCCAGATTGTGGGGGCAATTTGCTGACTCAATTTGCTAAAAATCTGTAAACCGCTTAGAGAGGGCTGAAAGTCCTATGAAGCGGTATGTAAGTCTAATTAATAATAGCAATAGCAATAGCAGTTAGACTTATATACCACTTCATAGGGCTTTCAGCCCTCTCTAAGCGGTTTACAGAGTCAGTATATTGCCCCCAATAACAATCTGGGTCCTCAAAATAAATAAATAAATAAATCCCTGTTCTAGGGGCTTGATATCTTAAACAGAAACAATTGACCAGGAGATCAGAACCACTTAAGAGCTAAAGACAATAAGGGGAAATGAAGTTGATAATTGTGCTTACTGAAACTACTTCTCTTGGTGCTGTATCTCCCAGCACTGGGCTGAAGGACACTATCCATTCTTACCTACTCTGATGTCATGTTTCATAATTTGTCAAGTCCTCACCTCTAACCTAGGTTAGATAGTAATGTTTATCTTCCTCAGCCATCTCTCAAACTTGATGCCAATCCTCGGATGACAAGTATCTTTTGATTACTTGTTGCCATGGTTTTCTGAGCAGATTGAACCCTGAAACCTTTCTTGATTATCCTTCTCTTGAATCCTGTTTGCTCAAGTCTGTTGCCACTATCCAGAGTGCACTTCAACTCTCAAAGCTATGTGGTTGTGAACTATAAGAAATACATTTCTATCTTGTTCCTGATTGGTAGTAATAGATTTAGGTTAAGGAATACCCAACCTACATTTCTTGTACTGGTTGCTAATCCTGATTTCAGGTGCAATTAAAAATGTTCTCATCATATTCAGGCCCCTCCATGGTTTTTGACTCCCAACTAGGTTTATTATTTAAGCCCATGTGGGGAGTGTTTATGGAGGGTTGTCACTCCACATGAAGTGATAGGAATGATACTTTGCTTCTCAAGATACAAAACACTCTGAAACTCCTGACTGTTCAGAAATTGCTTGGAATCTGACTCTTCCAGTAAGACTTTGGGGATTCTTTTTTTAACCTTTTGGTGTGTTGGGTAGTTATTTGATATTAAATGCTCCTGATTTTACTGAACGCATATCTCCTGCTTTTTGTAAATTGCTTTGTGTTCAGTGGAACTGGAAGGTATATAAAATGTGTACAGTGTACATAAAGGTAAAGGTAAAGATCCCCTTTGTCACGGTGTTCTTTTGTTTTGCCAGCTGTGCTTATATTCTAAGACATACGGTAGGGTCACTCTTCTCTGTAAGCCTACTGAGCATGTCCGTTCTTTCTTCTTTCTCTTTCTGTTTGCCTGCCATGAGGAGGTAGGCTAGGAACTTTACCAGAATGTAGTTATTAGCCAGTAAGTTTGTTTGTTATTTATTTTACAATAAAATGTCTTTTCTTAGAATCTACCTCGGGTTTATTTTACTTAATCATAAAGTATACTCCAAGGAAAAACCACGATTCACCCCTCATCAAACACAGGGCTGAATTTCCAACCCTCACACCCCTCACACATATATGCTACTTGTTCCCGGCTCTGGGGGTGGTGGTGCTCATCTCCGTTTCAATGCCAAAGAAGCCAGAGCTGTCTGAAGACGTTCTCCATAGTCATGTGGCTGGCATGACTAAACACTGAAGACACACAGAGTGCTGTTACATTCTCACCAAAGGTGGTTCTTATTTTTCTACTTGCATTTTTACATGCTTTTGAACTGCTAGGTCGGCAGAATCTGGGAGAAGTAATGGGAGCTCACTCCATTATATGGTGCTAGGGATTTGAATGCTGAACTGCTGACCTCCCTGATCGACAAGCTCAGTCACTGAGCCACCGTGTCCCTTTACAGTGTACATACATACACACACACACACACATTGATACTCATTTTTCTAAATGCACTGGCATGATACTGGAGCTAGTGCCAGTGGTTCTACCAGGTGACAGCTTCCAGACATTAGTTCACCATTGCAATAGTTATTTTCATGTGTTTAATTAAAGAAAAGAATGAGCTAGAGCTAATCAGAAAGTCAACGTGAGATAGCCCAGTCCCAGCTTTGATTAGTTTCTCCAATCAGCTTTATAAATATATTAATACAAGTGATACAACTTGTCTGATTGAAAACATTTAATATTGAGAAGAAGTGGGAAATGTTAATAGCTTCAGAAAAGAGAAAAACAGTTCTCTATATCCCTAGCAAATGTTTGCAAATAAGTGTTGCTGAATAAAGTAGACTGATTCTTGCAAAAGTTCACAGGTTAAGATTGTGGCGCTTCAGTTAGTAGGGCTGAAATCAACTTCAGTGCATGGGTGGGATTCTACTTGTTTGGACCAGTTAGGGCAAACTAATAGTTCCGATGATCAGCTGGGAGCGAACCGGTTCTCGACGATGATCGGATGGGCCCACCCACCTGCGCTATTTTCCTACCATTATCTACTCAGCTGATTAGCATGGCAGAGCAGATTGCCGCGCGAATCAGCTGTGTTACTCCTTGGAAGAAACCCGAAAGTGAAGATTTCTTCAAACTCTGCGAGCGCAAATAGCGCGATCACCGAACCAGGAGGATTGCACCACTGCTTCAGTAGTAAGACTGTTTTAAAATTGTAGTTGCTAAACAAACTGAGCTGTAGAGCAAATTACGCCGTGTTATTTACAGGATAAAAATGTTACTGTGGATCCTGTTAGTTCCTGCCCCCCCCCCGCCACCCTATAAACAAGAAAACCAGACAAAGAAACTTCTTTGGCTTCATCTAGTTACTAAGTAACATACTTCCACTGCTGTTAATTAGCTGTGTACTCTGGGTGACCTCTTTATTTCTGAAAAACTCTAAGGGTAATTGGTATCTGTCAGGTATAATTCCTTGTCATCATTATTCCAACAGTATCCATAGTAGGATAATAAAAATCCTCAGACTGATGACAACGTAAGTATCATTAGCAGATTGAAAAGAAGGGTGTTTCTCTGTTCTCCTGACTACAAGTAACAAAGATATTTCATTTCCTGATCACAAAGTTCAGCCTGGTGACAAAGTCCAGTTTGAGGGTAGCAAAGGTGTTCTGACACCCTCCTCTGTCCAGTAATGAATGCTGAGACAAGCTTAACTGGAATGTACTTTAATAGAAAGACACCAAAACCTCGGTGGCTGAAAGCCAAGCATAACAAACAGATAAGGACCTTGGCAGCAACTCAGACAAACTCAGGCAGCAATAACACAGATAAGGCTTGGCAGCAATTCAGCCTGTCAAGCACCAGGTAATGTCCTCCGACATTCAATCCTGCGTTGACTTCTGCAAAGAGGGTGTGTGCACAAGTAGCCTTTTTATAGTCTGGAGAGGAACCTAATGACCATCAGCTGAGTGCAATTACCTCCTGTAATTGCATAATTGTTCCTGATGCCTAGTAGCTCTTCGATGGTGTGCATTCAGGAACAACTCACTGCTGATCTCCGGCTCACTCTCCCGTGTCTCCTCCCCACTGGTCCAAGGCTCAGGTGCCTCCTGGTGGCCAACCAGCCTCTCCGTGCCCTGCTCGGAGTTGGAACCCTGTCCAGGGTCCTCCACATCCTCCAGAGCCGACTCAGAGGGCCCGTCGCTGTTGGAGTCTGGTGGCAGCTCCAACGGCTCCTGCTGGGCCACAACACTAAGGTATTTCAATTCCACTATCAAATTTGAAGGCAGCATAAAGAAGGTCCTGGCATTCATTTTTATTTTTATTTTCCTTTATTTATTTATATCAGTGGTGAGTTCCTACTGGTTTGGACAGGTTCAGCCAAACCGGTAGTGGTTTGGCAGCCTGGGTCTCTGGAAACGGCAGTGACGCAGGCTTGCCATGCCCCTGAAATAGTTCTTCCGGCGGCACCTGTGGTGTCACCAATGGCACCACCACCTTGTTTTTAGCTTCTGTACATGCACAGAGCAATTTTTATAGTAATGCTATAATTTTGATGCTCCGCGCGTGTGCAGAAGGTCCTGTGCATGCACAGAGGTGGAGCGTGCACTCACATTGCTACCAAACCGGTAGTAAACGTAAGTTCATTTCACACCTGAGTTTATTCAGTTTTAAAATACATGGAGTAAAATGCTAGGATAGCGACTGTGATCAGTACTGTAAATCAAATCACTGCAAAATATCTCTGGAGTAGCTGAGAAGCAAGCTGTACCAAAATGGTGGCAGATAAGTTGAAAATTAACATTCCTAGAAATAAATAATTATGTATGGTCTTATCATTTTTTTCATTAAATTAATTAATTAATTATTATTTTTTTTAAAAAATCTACTATTAATGCTGTGCAATTTGACAGTCATCCCTGCGCCTTGGGATTGAATTCCACAGTTCCAATGTGTGCAGTGTGAAGAAACACTTTCTTTAATGTTTCCTGAATCTTTCTTCATTTAATTGCACCAGAAAGCACCAACTCCATGTGTTACTCACTTTCTCCACGTCATTTTATGCATTTTTATGATGTCCTCCTTTACCAAACTTGCTTCGAACTGTTCCCTCCCCCATCTATAGTGAATAAATCATATTGGTTCAGCCATGAACTATGGCATGCAAACTACAATAGGTACATTCACAGATATTCATTAGAGTAGGAAAGCCCTAAGAAATGAGTATGATGGGTAAGTTAAACAGCCAGCCCATATAACCTTTTGACTCCTAAGGATACAGTCCTAGCCCTCTGATCATTTGAGCTGACCTCTTCAAGAGAACCAGTTAACTGAAAAGGAACCCCGATTTCAACAAGCTTTATTTGACTAATTAGCCTAAGTCTACATAAACTGTGATTATTTAAAGCCTTTGCTATTTTTCTTCTGCTCTTGGTGATATTGGTAGCCTTGAGGCAAATCACTGGCTTATCACTTTTCTTTCCTTGAAATCAATATAAATGAAAGTTATAAACTGAGTTGTTTATTATGGAACATGCGAGGGAATGTGCCAGGAGAAACGGATCAAGGATTGCGGCCTTGTTGATTAGTCTGGTCTTGCTAAAAATCATGGTGCTCTTAGTTGCAAGAAAGCATCGCATATACAAAAGCAAGCAAACAAACAAATAAGCCCCTGAGGATGGACTCCAGCAAGAGTCTGAAAGTTCAGAAGACAAAACCTCTGGTGCCAGTGACCCAGTGGTGGGTTTCAAATTTTTTTTGAACATATTCTGTGGGTGTGGCCTCCTTTGTGGGAGTGGCTTGCCGGCCATGTCACCTGGTAGATTTGACGAACCGGTTCTACTGAACTGGTGTGAACTGGTAGAAACCCACCTCTGCAGTGACCGATCCAGATTGGATCCTGAAATAAAAAAAAAAACCCAATCTGCGGAATTTATGAAAAGTTGTATTTTATGGGCTAGTTGGCAAATAGCAATTGCAACCTAGTTTTTGCAAATGTATGAGCCTCCTTCTTAAAACAGAAATTAAATTGTGGTTTAACATCCTTGTTAGGTTATTCTTCAAAGATATTTAAGATGCTACCCTTGAACACTGAGATATAAACTAATCTGAGCACTAGTCAGTGTGAGTTTTTTTTTTTTTTAAAAAAACCTTGTTTATGTACAGGTGAAGAGTTATTCTTAGAGATATTCTTAGCTTTTCATTGAGTTCTTAGATAGATAAACTTGAAAAAAATCATATGTCTTTCTTGTATAGTTATTTAACACTGCTTGACAACTGAGCTAATTACTTACCTATACCTGATTATTTAATATGGTTTGCTGGGATAAATATTCTGAATGCGAATATTTAATTGTCTAGGTTGACAGTTTTAATGTTATTTTTAATTTCAATAATGTGGTATGAAATATTTTTGGGATTTCAAAAAAGGTTATAAACCCCCCCCCCATCCCGTCCTTTCTACCTGCAATTGTCTACTCTTTTTTTTTTTTTGTTCCTGATCAAACTTTTTTGTCAAAGTAATAGCTCACGATTGCGACCATCCAATCTCTACTCTCATTATTAGTTGATTTAGGCCTAAACACGAATGTATTCAAAATTCTAGGGAACTGACTTTCCATTCTGTTGATCTTGTAATAGCACACTGTATGTGGGGATTCATGACTTAGTTCCGGGGTGTCAAACTCATGGCCCTTGGCCCGGATGCGTCACACGCTCACCCCGCCTGCCCCACATTTAACGAAGGTGAAAAAAGTCACAATACATCATGTGATGACAATGTAATGCTGCGAGTTTGACACCCCTGATTTAGTTAATCTTATCTAGATTTAGGAGTTTAGGAAGGTTGAAGTCTACTCACTATTGCTATGGGGAACCAGCAGGTAATAGCAGGACTGTAGGCTGGACTCGGGAATTGAAAATATATATGTTGGAGGACAATGGCAAATGATTTTTATGAATAGCTAGAGAAACGATGACAATATTTCCCTAAAGCCATAGAAGTAATACCAGCTCAAAGGAAGTTTTGTCCAAAATAATGTGCACTATATATATATTTTTCTTTCTGAACTAAATTAGAAATGCAGTCAGTAAGAGTGAACACATTTATGAATGCAACATGAACACAATTTAAGAAAAATTTCATTGATTCTAGACCTTCAGATACGTTTGTGAGACAAATTAAAAGAGTAAGGGGATGCTCATTGACTGAGCTGAGTTGTAATCTTACTTGAGACAATGTGTCAGCTGTAAGCTTTACTTGAGACAATGTGAAGTAAAACAAGTAAAATAATTAAACTGATAGTCATAGATCTCACAATGAGGAAGTTGTGAGCATGCTCTCATGAATAGAGGCAGATAGCCCTCCCAATCCTGAGGAATTTCTCATTTTTGAACAAGAATAATGAATATATAAAATATTCTGATGGATTCAAATTTTGCCCTGAGAGGAAACATTAAGCCTCAAATCATTCTTTTGACATTGTTTATTTATATATTCAATGTTTATGAGTACCCAATTCACAAATGCAATTCCAGCAATTATCTTCAGATTAAAAAAAATCAAAAACAAGCAAAATATCAGATGTACACTAAAAACCCACTACATCTTCCCTTCAATATGGGATCAACTGAAAGAAAATAAGCAAGGGCAATAACAAAAAGGAAGGAGGAAGAGGAGGGAAAAGAAGAAAGAGTAAAGCAGAGGAAGCAAGGGAGTGGAAGTAAGAGTACGAGAGAGGGTAAGAAGGCGGAGAAGAGAGGAGGAGTGGGGGAAAGAGAGGGGAAGAAGAAAAGAGGAAGGAGAGGAGGAAAGAAGAAAGCAGAGAAGGGAGGTCGAGAAGACGGAAGGAGTAGGGTTGTTGCAAAACAAGATGGAGGTATGGGGTGCCAAGAAAGTGACCCCAACTGTGTTTTTTATATTTGTAAGAAGATAGTGATAAATGTTAATAGTTAATAGATAAATGTTACTAGTATCTATAAGAATGTATATTTGTGAATGTATTTGAAAGGAAAAAATAAAAACCTTTATGCAAATATCTATCTATCTATCATCTCTCTCTCTCTCTCTCTCTCTCTCTCTCTCTCTCTCTCTGTGTCTCTGTCTCTGTCTCTGTCTCTGTCTCTGTCTGTAGGTATTTTGTGCCACAACCCCTAGTATGCCCAAATACGGGAGGCAGCATAATGCTTCCTTTCTCTGTCTATCGGCTCACCCTACGAGACCATCCAGACAGAAAGCCATTATTTTTACTGTTGCCTTTGTTACATTTGTGTTGCATTTGTGCTGATAAATAAATAAAGATTGGAACATATATATATATGTCTCCCTTTATTTATTTATCAGCACAAATGCAACACAAATATAACAAAGGCAACAGTAAAAATAATGGCTTTCTTTCTGGATGGTCTTCTAGGGTGAGCCGATACACAGAGAAAGAAGCAGTATGCTTCCTCCCATATTTGGGCATACCAGGGGTTGTGGCACAAAATACATACCTATTTCCCTGGCTCAGCTGATAAAGGAGGAGAACCTGTGGCTTAGTGGCTAACACAACTGCCTAATATGTAATACCGCACAGGTTCAAATCCCAGTAAGGGTATGGCTAGCTGATGAGAGCTAAATAGCTTGAAATAGATCTATACTAGTCTCCCTCCCTCCCTCCATATATATATATATATATATATATATATATATATATATATATATATATATATATATATATATATATATATATATATATATATATGCTCACCTGGTGCCCTGGCCCCAATGCTCCACGTTTTCAATATATTATGAAAAGCCAGCAGAGTCAAGGTTGTTCAATGAGACAGGTGCCCTTACAGCCACCAAAATATGCCCCCTGGGTCCCATCCAATGGCATTTAATAAAGAAGTCCTTGACCTTGTGGGATGGGCAGAAATAATTGGAGTTCCATACACAACCTGGCTTTGTGTCATGAAGGGCCTCATAGGTGGTAACCGCCATATTGGTTTGAATCCACAAGCCTACTGGAAAACTCATACTCACTACTCATGAGGTAGTGATGTTACATAGGTGTCCATTCTGGACCAGTTGCAGCTTCTTAATTTTTAATTTTTTAAAAAAGATGGCAGGGTTTCTTTGATTATTTTCCCTGCTTCCGGCTAGGAGGCTGCATAGTTCGCCATGGCTGGAGCGTGTGTGGAGAATAATAACTTGAATGTCTTCAGAGGAAGCAGCATTTTTGTTAGCCTGAATGCTCTGAACAACCTGACCCTAGGATGACTTTCAATATTAATTAACAAAGATGAAATGATACGTCAGAATTAGCCTCAAAGAACATTTATAAAGCTCTTATGTATCAGAGAAAATTATCAGAGTAATAACCATTTATATGTCAAAAATGTTAGGCAGATGGCTGCGTTAGTTAAACAATTGGAAATGATTGCCAGGGAGGTAAAATAATAGTGCTTCTTGAAGGCCAGACGGAGCAGGGACTCTTTCAACATTGAAATTAGCTAAATAACACGATGGGAAGATGCTTGATTTCAAACACAATGCCTCTTCTATGGAATGGATCTAGGTTTTCATTTTCACAGAGAAAACTGCAAAGCCCATCCCATCCACGGAAATTGAGGACTGCTTTTGTTCAGGATGGCAGACAAAATAGCTGATGATAGAGAAGGGGTCCCTGGCACGATGAATCATAAGGTACGCCCCCACCATTTTACTTTGTTCTTTAATGCATTTCTGCTTGGTAAGAAAAATGTGGGAAGCAAGTAGTGGGAAAACATAAAAGGACTACATGTGGAAAATGTCTGTCTGGACTTTACCTCCAGTAAAATTCCACAAATGAGGTAGTGTGATTTCACCCAAATGACCACATCTGAAAGCACTTTGATCTTTTACTGTGATAGAATGTACAAAACCTGGAAATGTTCTTATTTACTGTATATAATTATCTATCTATCTATCTATCTATCTATCTATCTATCTATCTATCTATCTATCTATCTATCTATCTATCGTCCATCCATCCATCCATCCATCCATCCATCCTCCATCCATCCATCCATCCATCCATCTATCTATCTATCTATCTATCTATCTATCTATCTATCTATCTATCTATCTATCTATCATATTTTTCGGAGTATAAGATGCACCCTTCCCCCCCAAAAAGAGGGTGAAAATCTGGGTGCGTCTTATACACTGAATACAGTATTTTTGTACAATTGAAACCCCACCCCTTTTGCAAAAATGGCCATGAAGATGGTTTGGGAGGCCTGCAAAGTGCTCCTGGGGATTGGGGAAGGCAAAAACGAACAAAAACCAGACCGTTTTTGCTTGGTTTTGCCTCCCCACCAACCCCAAGGAGCACTCTACAAGCCTCCCAAAACTCTGCATTCCTTTTTTTTTTTTTTTTGCAAAAAATGAGGTCTGCAGAGAGTTTGGGAGGCCTGCAGAGTGCAAAAACGTTTTTTTTTTTAATTTACCTCCTCAAAATCATGGTGCGTCTTATATTCCAGTGCGTCTTATAGTCCAAAAATATGGTATCTATTTATCAACTAATCTCTTTCCTGCCTTTATTAATGTTTATAAATTATTCATGTTTGTAAACATATCTAATACTCCTTCCTTTCTTTTCCTATTTTTGCCTCCAACGACAACCCTGTGAAGTGAGTTGGGTTGAGAGTGACTGGCCCAAAGTCACCCAGCCATCTTTTATGCCTGAGCTGGGACTAGTACTCAGTCTTCACCTTCACTGCTACTCCAAACTGGCTCATACTACTTACTATTCAGCAGAAGCAGGAGGAATCTGTCAGAAATTTGGTTTTTGTCAAATACCTTGGTATCTACAGTGGAATCTTTAACTAGAGTGGGGAGGTGTGAAGAGGAGGCTAAGCTTTAGAGTACTTGCACAGCAGGAAACAGCACAGATCTTACATCCCCAGAATCCCTGAAGCTTTATTTCACTGTTCCCAAGAGAATGGAGTCTGACTGACGAGATTCTTGTAAATAGGCGTGCAACAATGAAAAAGTAACTTTGATCAGCTCATGGTGTCATTCTAATTCCTTGTGCCTGACAGTATCTCTATTGATTTTTGGATGCATCATGCATTTGCTTTGCATGTAGAGAGATGGGTATTGTATGGAGCTGACAATTACACTTGGATCATCTTAGTTTCTTCCATCATAATTGCTGATATCTTATTATTTCAGCACCAAAATCAAAGTCACCAACTTCCTATTAGACTCCTGTGATTTTCAGGAAGTAACTAGAGTAGGTTGTGGAGGTTTCAGTCATGCACCTTTATGGTATTTCATAGGTTTTTAAGGGTTTTGCTTTTCAGAAGGCATTTTTCATTAACTGAGGGGTAATGACATGCCAAATATCAAGAATAGAGCAACAAAGAAAAACGAGCATCCAAAAACATAGCAGCAGATGACTCAGGCTCCCAAGAGGTAGCATTCACATTAGAAATATTTTTGATTTTGAGACCAGTATGTTGAGATGATTATCAGTTTCCTTTCTTTCTTTTCTACTTTGGTAATGCATTAGCTTTTTATTTGTAGTAGTGGCACACCATGAAGAGGAAACGGAAAATGAGAAAGAGATTTCTCAATCTTTACACAAAGAGCATTTCATTGAACCAAATAATACAATTTTACAAATATAGCTGTTTGCTGACTGATACTTAGTTTTAGCCTAGAGTCTACCTCATCACTTTTGAAATATCATAGCGCTAAGGACTTCTGCTAGAGACATTATAAAGTTACCCTGCTAGAAGGGAAAGATGTATATCATCTAATCCAGTGGTGAAATTCAATTTTTTTTTTACTAATGGTTCTGTGGGTGTGGCTTGGTGGGCATGACAGGATAAGGACATTGCAAAATCTCCATTCCCACCCCACTTCTGGGGCCAACCAGAGGTAGTATATGCTGATTCTCCAAACTACTCAAAATTTCCGCTACTGGTTCTCCAGAACCTGTCAGAACCTGCTGAATTTCACCCCTGATCTAATCCAAGTCCCTTACTGATGCCGGAAATTCAGAACTAGGGCAGCCCTTCCCCCCAATTTGTTGCCAAGAGTGTTGGTTCAGAAGAATAGTGGGAGTTGCAATCCTAATGTGTTTTGGAGGGGACCAGTTTGGGGAAGGCTGAGTTGCAACATGGCCAAGAGATGTATGTCCAGTTTATACTTGAAGACATTGGAATCTTCTTTCCAGTGATTTGTTCCAAGATTAAATTGCCAAACAAATCTTCCACTTTTCTGTATGAAACTCTTTAAATGCTTTAGAAAATCAGTTTTCTCAGGAAAAGCACAAATCTCTCCCATCACCTGTTCCACACAGTGCTGGTGTTCCATAACTATTATTGCGGTCCTTTTTTTGCCCTACTCTGAACCTCTTCTGGTTACATCCTCTTTCAAACACGGTACTTAGAAGTGACTCATGCAAAATGAAGTGGAACCATTACTTCTCATGATTTGGAAATTATAGTTCTTTTTAACGTACTCTAAAATCAAGTTTATTTTTTTTTTGTAGTTGCATTACACTTTTTGTATGCTTCTTGGTTTCCCTTTAATAGGAATAGTAATCAGTAAAAGGATGCTTGCAAAGTTTAGACGCTACACTTAATTGAGCTGGAATGCTGGCAATGTCAATTAACTGTGTCATACTGAGCTAAAAAGGGGGGGCATTTCATCATATTAGTTGAATGTAATGATTCCCAGGCATGAATCACTCAAAGTTTACAAATTATTTCAGAGATGTAATAATAACATACATGAGTCAGAGAGAAATATGAAGGAATATGGAAGGTATTCATAACTGTAATATTGGAGTAGAGACTTAGAAACTGGGATATGGTTCAGAAAACTTTGTGATCACAGACAGAAAAAGGAGAGGGAGGAAGGGCCATAAACATGGCAGTAGATGCAGCTTCAGGGGATACTGTTACCCTCTGCTTCACTTACTTGCTTTCAGCTGCCATGGAAACAGCTGAGCATGGTATTTGGGATGGAAATAACTGGTACAGGAGGGATAGTAAAGAAGGGAGTTTTGTTCTCACCATCTTCTGCGCATGCTGATGGCCGATGTTTGGATCTGGTCAAGGCCAACCGTCCTGCATACCAACCTGATGATGCTTCTTGGAGATGCAACCCACATGACACCTACGGGAGTTGCAGATTGGCAATGGAGTGGGGGTTGTTGGGAGAAGGGGGTTGGGCAAATGTTTGATATGTATGATTTTGCACTTTTCTGACTCAGACCTTGCTTTACTTTGCTGCTGTCTATTTCATAACTAGTAAAAGTACTTTTAATTCCTAAACAATGGAGTTGAGAGGTTTCTTTCTTAGTTACTGAAGGAGCCATGCCTGACAGATACCTTGAAAGAGCACAGCAATCCAGGGCTGGAAGGGACCTGGAGGTCATCTAGTCCAACCCCTTGCTTCAGCAGGACATTGTTAAAGTGAGTTTCTGTCTTTTGATCCCCCCGTTACAGGACTACATAGCCATGCCCATCCAGTCACATGACCCCACCAAACCACGCCCACAGAACTGGTAGGAAAATTTTGTAGATTTCATCACTGGTTCAAAGATTTAAAAAAGAGACATAGGGTTAAAAGCTTTTGAAGATGACTTGGTTTTAGTTTTCATAGACTCTTTAAAGGGAATCAAACCTTTAATGAGTAAATAAAAATAATTTGGAGAATTCGGGTCACTATCAAGTTTCAAGATTAGCAAATAAGACAAAGATGTTAACAAAAATAATATATCAGATAATGATATAAAGATACTAGATCAAACACATCTGATGAAAAAAAAATGGATTTTAAGATTGAGAAGAAGGTAAAATACTTGGGCATGACTGACAAATATTAATTGTATGTTATTTCAAAATAACTCTGTTAAGACATGGAATGAAGTTAAAAGCGATATGTTAATAAAGGATAAAATACAATTGTCATTGCTGAAGAGAATTTCTGTGATTAAAATGAATGTTTTACCTAGAATGTTATTTTTGTTTCAGACAATACCTGTTTTGACAACTGATGTACCATTTAAACAATGGCAGAAAGATATATCTAAATTTGTATGGCAGTGGATAAAATCTGAGATAAATATAGAGTATTACAAGAAGCAGAGGAAAAAGGAGGATTGGGTCTACTAATTTGAAATTCTATTTTACAGCCTGCTGGTTAGTTGGATAAAAATGGGTGTCGTTAAAGTTATTGGAATTAGGAGGACATGATCTGAGATTTGGATGGCATGAATATCTATGGTATGACAAATGTAGATTTAAAAAATCATTATGTAAGGCAGGCCATTCTTACAATATGGAATAAATATAAATCTAGGTTGTGCCCAAAAAACATTTTTGTGGCTGTCAGTAGCACAGGAAGCATTTTATAGATGAGAAATGATAAGTAAACATAAATGGTTAATTCATTGCGATGTATTAGAATTTTCTAATGGGGATTGTAAAATTAAAGTCAAGAGAAGATTTGACAACAGAAGGATATTCTTGTCAATGGTTTCTTCTGAATAATTTTCAGAAACATTTAACGTGGACAAAAGGTTTTATGGTGTTGAATGGTGCAAGATTGAATTTGAAATGGAATTATGTAAAAATGATGAATATGTTATTGCTAAAACATACAAACTTTGTTGAAATATAAGACAGAAGAAGAACAAGCGAATGTATGAGCAAATGGGCTAAAAATCTGGTTACAATATACAAATGGATCCATATGTGATTCAAAAGATTTACACTATGTTCTAGCCTTAAAGAGAATGTTTATAAAATAAAATATTGGTATCTGTCACCATATAAATTGTCTAGACCAGGGATGTCAAACTCACATCAACAGGGCAGCATGTGATGCATTGGGACTTTCCCCCCTTCGCTAAACCGGGCAAGGGCGTGGCCACTGCGTGATGCATCTGGGCCGTGGGCTGAGAGTTTGACAGCCCTGGACTGAATAAAGATATTTTGAATCTTTACTGGAAATGTAAATAATATGTATGGTGGTTAAGAGCCGAGGTGGCGCAGTGGTTAGGGTGCAGTACTGCAGGCCACTTCAGCTGACTGTTATCTGCAGTTCAGCGATTCTAATCTCACCAGCTCAAGGTTGACTCAGCTTTCCATCCTTCCGAGGTGGGTGAAATGAGGACCCAGGCTGTGGGGGCGATATGCTGACCCTGTAAACCGCTTAGAGAGGGCTGAAAGCCCTATGAAGCGGTATGTAAGTCTAACTGCTATTGCTATTGCTATTATCAGTTAAAAATTCATCTTTGTTTTTTTATCTAAGAACTAACTAGGATAGATCGTACTTAACTTAAAAAAAAGATTAGTCAACATCAGCTTAGTGCTGCCACCTGAACAAAACAATGTATTTCCATCATTGAATCTTTCAGTCTGGTTCCCTCTACTGTTTTTAAGTATTAGTATAGAAACTAATGTGTGGTTTATGGGCCTGCCCTTGGAGAACATGTAGAAAGTTCAGGATGCAGAATGTTTGGTAGTACATGGGTACACTGAAATTTGCCCATGTAACATCTCCATTGTGAGAGCATTGTAGGCTACCAAGTAGTTTATGGATGCAATTTAAGGTGCTGGTTGTCACCTTTGAACCATATAACGCTTAAAGTCTGGCTGTCTTAAAGTAGCATTTGTGTGTGTGATAACAGGAGGAAGAGAGATCATGGTTCCTCAGCTAAGGAATCCCTTTCTTATGTCTTCTTGATGATACTCTATGTTCTTTAGAATCTTATTTCTCATTCCACATATTAAGCGTATGAAAAGTTTTGATGTCTCTGGCTCTTCAGGTGGCCGGCTGGGGAAAAGATGGAATGAAGAATGACTCCCAAAAGTATAGGTCTCTTTTACTGTTATTGAAGGAGTATATCCTGGGTCTTTGCTACTGCCTGATGTTTGTTATTTATATGGTTTTTAATGTTATTATAAGCAGAATGTAAATTGCCCAAAATTTCTTGACTGGAGCATTATATGTAAATATGAATAAATAAATAAAAGTGCTCCAAGGAAAAGAAGATTTCATTTGATCTAAAAAGTATGCCTAAAATGTTTACAGCTCTTTTTGGAATGCCTAATAATTGGATGGTTCTTGATAAGAACCTTCAAGAACATTATCAATTCTGCCTGCCTGTCTGTTTATTTATTGGTTTATTGATCTAACAACTAGAATTTCACACATTCATTTCTAATCTGCTTTAATTGGAGAGTTCAGCATAGTATCAACATGTTTCTGAATCAGGGTATGTTTCCTGACAGTTTAGAAACATAGAAAGTTGCCTAATACTAAACCAGACTAGTGGTTTTTTAAGCTGCACCAACTGGAATGCCTGTTCAAGATTTCAGGCATAGAAATGGCAGGGATTGAATGTGGACTTTTCTTCATGTATATTACCACTTCTCTATTAAATCCAAAAAATCCAGTTTATCATTCATCACTTTTTACGGGGCTGTTTAAATTAAAGAATAGAGGAAAGAGGGGGAAAAACAGGATAGTAACTAAGAGAAGAAGAAAGATCAAGAAACTACAGAACAAATACAAAACCGCAGAATCAATAAGAGGGGGAAATACAAGATAGATTGTAGATGATATAAGAAATACGAGAGGATCAAATGTATATAGCATGTACAAAATAAGAGGTATAAAATATGCATATAGATTTGGATATAGTTATATAAGATATACAGTGTGTGGATAAAGGAAACACAATGGATATGTAAAAGATGTAAAATGTGCTGCAAATATATGATTGTATAAATAAAAAACTTTTAAAAATTAATAAATTAAAAAATAGAGTGACATGTCTTATGGTAAGGTAAAGGTTCCCCTCACACATATGTGCTAGTTGTTCCTGACTCTAAGGGGTGGTGCACATCTCTGTTTCAAAGCCAAAGAGCCAGTGCTGTCCGAAGACATGTGGCCGGCATGACTAAATGCTAAAGGCGCATGGAACGCTGTTACTTTCCCACCAAAGGTGGTTCCTATTTTTGTACTTGCATTTTTACATGCTTTCAAACTGCTAGGTTGGCAGAAGCTGGGACAAGTAACGGGAGCTCACTCCGTTACGTGGCGCTAGGGATTCGAACCGCTGAACTGCCGACCTTTCTGATCAACAAGCTCAGCGTCTTAGCCACTGACCCACCCCTTCCCTTTGTCTTATGGTAGCTGCTGGATATGTGTGGAGATGTAAACCTTTTGGGGCTAGTGGACACCATGAGAACTGTCACAAAATGACTGGTGAGGAGAGGCATGTGCAGAGTCCTTCCAGTTAGACCAGAGAGGTTGCTCCTTGTCACATCTACTTCCCCAGGATATTCTCTACCATTTCACAATACGGGGAGTCCTCAATTTAAAGCAATTCACTTAGTGACCATTGGAAGTGAGAACTACACTGAAACAAGTGGCGTATGATGATTTTTCACACCTACAAACATTGCAGCATCCCCATGGTCACTTAATCAAAATTCTAGATGCTTGGCAACTGGTTCATATTTATGATGGTTGCAGTGTCCCAAGGACATGTGATCACCATTTGTGCCCTTGGGAAACCAGTGGGGGAAATCAGATTCATTTAACAACCATGTTACTAACTTAACAACTGCAATGCTTTGCTTAAAATACTATGGCAAAATGGGTCAAATTTCACTTGACCATCTCACTTATCAACAGAAATTTGTGGCTCTATTGTAGTCATATGTTGAGGACTACCTTCTCTCTCTCTCTCTCTCTCTCTCTTTCTCTCTCTCTCTCTCTGTGTGTGTGTGTGTCTGTCTGTCTCTGTCTTTCAGTCCTCTGTCTCTCTTTCCTGGCAAGTGGAAAGATTCCTAACAAAGTATTGGATCTCTTTTTTCATTTTATATTTTGCACAAATACAATATTAGAGAAGAGTGGCTTATTTTGTGGCATCAGTTTCCTATTTATTACTTTAAATTCAAAGAATAAAAAATATAAAATTATATGGTTTGAAATGAAAATGGTGTACCCATGAGTACCAAATTATCATTCTGAGAGTCCAAAAGCAGTTGGAGAAAGCGCAGTGAAACTCCTCCCAGCCACTTTGTTCTTTCCTTGTTTTGACATCATTTCACTCCCCCTCACTTTTTGTGCTCTCCACCTGGAGCTCTGTTTGCTACAGCAGATGAAAGGAACTGAAGTGGGCAATGAGGTCAGAGAGGCAACTAGATAGGAGGAACTCCACTTGTCATCTGTCCTCCATTGCAAAGTTTCAAGCATGTAAAAACAAAAAGTGGTGCACAACTGAAAAGCAAAGAACTGTGGCTGTTTTAAGCACTGCTGCTCAAAGACGGTTCCTGCAAGATGATGCTCCTCCAGATTCAGAGCCCTGAATGAAGAAGCTGTTATTTGCTGCAGCTGTTAAGGCTTATGGCCAATCTTTATAGCCAAGTGCTGGCAGATTGAGTCTGGTTCTTAGGGAAAGCTTTCTGTCCTGCTTGTTGAATTCCTTTTTTGCTTATTTCCCTGTCAGTGTGTGGTTGTCAGATAATCAAACCGAGCAGCCTGGCGATTTTGAACTTAATTTACACGAATAAATGGCGTTTCCACCAAAAAGAAAAGATAGTGAATAAAGACAGGTAAGAATAAGATTGAGGTGTACACAGTTTGATGCTAGCTAATCGTGGACTTGGGGCTGGTAGTCTAGATAATTATGCTTTTGGTGTTGGCTTTGAGTGCTACTTAACAGTACAACCCAGGTGCTCCATTGTATTCGGTAGTACTTAATAACAAGTGCATGGCAAACTGTACAATGCTGTTATTTCAATTGGCTTTCGAAAGCTGCACCAAAATGAGAGGATTTACTTCTGAAGAACAGTGGTGGGATTCAGCCAGCTCGTACCTATTTGGGAGAACCGGTTCTTAACTTTCCAAGAGGCTTAGAGAACCGGTGGTTGGAAGAAATCTTCTTTTGGTTTTTTTCCGCTTTACAGGGCTAATCCCAGTGACGTGCGGTGACGGTTACCGTTGGTGAGGCAAGACCGCAGCAGCGGCGAGAAGCAACGTCCTCGGCACTGTGTCCGACAGGCGTCTCGCATTTATGGTGGACATAAATGCGAGACGCCTGTCAGACACAGTGGCGGGGGTGTTGCTTCTCGCCGCCATCGTGCTCCACCGCCTTGCCCTCCCACCTCCTCCGACAAACAATCCTGATGCCCCGGCCTGCAGCCAGCCCAGCACCGAGCCTGGACTCACCGCTCTTCTCCTCCTCCTCCTCCTTGTTCCCGCTCGGTGCTGGGCTGGCTGCAGGCTGGGGCATCAGGATTGTTTGTCGGAGGAGGCGGGGGAAAGGCGGTGGAGCGCGATGGCGGCGAGAAGCATCTCAGATGGAGCCAGGACACCCGGAAGACAAGCTGGCACTTCGGCATGCCTTTTAAGAGCTGGCTTGTCTTCTGGGTGTCCTGGCTCCATCTGAGATGCTTCTCACCGCCATTGCGTTCCACCGCCTTGCCCTCCCCCCCATCTCCTCATACGGACAATCCTGCTGCCCCAGCCTGCAGCCAGCCCGCCCGACCTGCTCCCTGCCTGGACTCACTGCTCTCCTCCGCCTCCTCCTCCCCGCTCGGTGCTGGGCTTTAAAGGGGTCTCCCCTCCCCAGCCAGCCAGCCCACCCAGCCAATTCCTCCCACCAGCAACACTGTGTCCAACAGGCCAGGTGTCTCGCGTTTATGGCGGACATAAATGCGAGACGCCTGGCCTGTTGAAACACAGCGCGAGAACATCCCTGCCGCTTCTGTGCTCCACCGCCTCGCCCCCTGCCTCCTCTGACCCCACCGCTGTGAAGAAAAAAAAACACACACACAAACCTCACAATAAAAAAATAATTTTTTTTATTAAATTACAAATTACAAATTAAATTACAATAAATTTGAACCCCCCCTCCCTCCGTCTGATCCACCTTTTCCAGCTGTGGAAACTCTCTCAACTCTCCTCTTGTCCGCCCAACGTAAGCATGCTCAACGTAAGCTCATAAGGCATGATTCGCTGCTCCCCGATCAGGAAGCGGGAGAATCAGTGCCTCTTTTGCATATGAAAGTTTTCGCTTGTTAACTCCTCCTTAACTTTTAAAAGGTGAACAATTCCTTAGGCAAAAGAGGCCCCGAGTTCTCTGGCCTCCTCCCATAGTTAACACTGAGAAGACACCAAGCCACTGTGACTTTGAATCTGGTAGCAACTACCCTGGCTTTAATTATTTTTAAAAAAATATTTAAAATTCTTCCTTTCCCTCAGGAGACTGGTGAGGCCCCGCCTCCCCTGCCTCTAGTGACTGCACGTCCCTGGCTAATCCTGTAAGGAAGGCAGGAAGGAAACATTCTAGTGTTGTTTCTAGCTTAATCTTTATTGCCCTGCTTACAGAAACTCCCTCTCCAGTTAACCCTTATTACATTGTATTAGGTAAGGCAAAGTGCTCATCAACCTGAGTAATGTTGAGTTGGCCACGCCCACATGGTCACATGACCACTAAGCCCCGCCTACCCACCTGGTCATCAAGACAGAGAACCAGTTGTTAAATTATTTGAATCCCACCACTGCTGAAGAGACATATATGGGGTGGTCTGGAATGTGTCATGTTCCTATTAGACTAATCTTTCATCAGTGAGCAAAGTAATGATTCATTGTTTGGACCCTTACAAGTTCCTGGGGGGCGGAGCTGCAGCCGGTGCAGCTGGAGCGTGTTTGCAGTAGTGCCTCTCGGTTTTTATAGCAATAGCAATAGCAATAGCAGTGGACTTATATACCGCTTCATAGGGCTTTCAGCCCTCTCTAAGCGGTTTACAGAGAGTCAGCATATTGCCCCCAACAATCTGGGTCCTCATTTTACCCACCTCGGAAGGATGGAAGGCTGAGTCAACCCTGAGCCGGTGAGATTTGAACCGCTGAACTGCTGATCTAGCAGTAGCCTGCAGTGCTGCATTTAACCACTGCGCCACCTTGGTTTTATTTTATTTTATCAATTTTTAGTACTCCTACTTGATTCTTTTTTTATTTAATTAACATTTTTTGGTGGAGATAACAGCGTAGAACATAATACAAACAAAAACTTTTGTTGCTGCCGAAGAATTAAATAAGCATGGGAAAAAGAAAGAAACGCCATGGCACCAGCCCAGGATCTCTCCCTCCAGTGAAGACAGCAAAACAACCACGAATTGAGGAGCTCTTTGTTGGCAAGAGATCTGTAAGTAAAACTAACCCCCCCATCTCCAACAATCTGGAGAGATTAGAACAGGACCGGCAAAATGATATGGCAAATCAGCATTTACTAGACTTCTCCAATCTGGTGGAGGGGAAAAAAAATGATTGCCAGCTCTTATCACAAACAACTAGTCTAACAACCTCCTTTATTGAGTCTAAGTTAGAGACTAAAAAGGCAAAGAACAACCAGATAATTCAGAGTATGGAGAGTTTACCCTGGGAAAATTCAACCGAGTTTATGGCAAAGCAATGCCTTCTCACAGCGCAAAAGGTGGTCTCAATATTTGAACAATTAATTGCCATCCAACATGATGTAGAGTCATTGAAAAAAGATTTAGCTGTTTTTCTTCAAATGCAATATCGGGCCCCAAGAACTCCCACTAAAGTGCTGGCAGAAGATTTGATTAACTCCCATTCGCAGGATAAGGAAAAGGAAAAAGAACAAAGAGCCAGAGAAACAGTTAAAGAGACAGATAAAAGGAGACAGTCCTCTCAAAAAAACATTCCCCCCCCCCCCAGACAAGGCATCGAGAGGAAAAGGTATCAAAAAAGAAGAAATCAGGAAAGAACACCTCCCTCAATTACAACAATCACATCGCTCGCTACAAACACAAAGGATAGCTTTTAGAATCCAATTGAACAGACTTAATTATGGATGTTGGAATTCCAGAAGTGCAATATTAAATTCCCTAAGCCAGCTTCTTCACTGTCACAGGGGCATGATTGATCTCCGTGCTGTGGAGTGGTTACCTGAGGCCCCAAATTGGAAGCGGCTCCTTTTGTCTTTCAAACAGCCCACCATACCTCAGATGTTATTCAAGATGAAGGCATTTTTAGCCTCCTTCCAAATCTTTCCCATCAGAGTCTTTGGTGAGGAAAGGGTTATCCCATTAATAACTAACATGCGAGCCTCCAAGGCGAATGACACCACCTCATTTTCAACCTTGGAAAAGAAAGAGAATGATAGTGGGAGTCAACCAATCTTGCACAGAGAAGAGATACTTAACAGCACAGAAGCTAGCCTCATTAATGCTTTTGGTGCTCTCCCAAGGAAAGAACAAGACAATATATTATTCAAGCTAGAAAATTTAAAGAAATCCTTATTGGTCACAATGGACACAGCAGAGCCACTTATAGACCTGGTTTCCCCAATAATTGAGCCTCTCACTTCCCCCCCAGAGGACAAGAGATTGCATGAATTCAAGATCATAGAAAATAGAAGCCAAGACCCAAAGGGGGTATTAGAGACCCCAGAAGAGATGGAGATGTTTTCATCCTTACAAGTTCCTGGAGCCACAAAGCTTTGCAAGAAGCACCAACAAGCATTGTCAGTGAACTTCCTGCATGATACCTGCTATTATAAGGAGAAGTGCAGAATCCTGGTGTATAAGACAAAGGCTTATGAATTTTCTGCCCAAAGGCAGATCTCATCAAGATACACATTCCTTTGTGCCAGGGACTTTGCCAGTAGCAGGAGAGAAGCATCTTCAGTGAGATTCTCTGGACTCTCTGATTATACATGTAGGGAAATCTTCAGGATCCTGACACACAGTTTTTGCCAGTTTTCACTTCTCCTGCCTGTTGCATGTTCACATTAAGTTTTTTTTTAAAAAAGACTTGTTCCTTTCTTTTAGAAACAGAAGGAAGGATTGTGCATTTCAACTTGGTAACAAGGCAATTCTTATCCCTTTCTCTCTCTCTCTCCTACTCCCTTAAAATATTATCAGGAATTTCAAAGTCAAGGGAGAATAGGAGAAATATGGTAAGGCCTCCAAAAAGACCTTTTCTCTTCTTCTTGTCCTTAATGTTTTCAATGCTATTTTTATACACGATCTGCAGAACTATAAGGAAGCTTCCCAGATCACAAATAAACACAGATATGTCAGAGTGCGCACAATGTGACCATGTGAGACAACCCAGGAGCAAATACAGTAAACAGAGCTTTGTAATAATCAATAGTGGTTTATCTCCACAAAAGAATATACGTACACGTACTAGGCAAAGGTCAAACAATCAATCAGCAACCACAGCATGGAAGCACACGTGGAGAGAGATATGCCCCAACAAGGCCTCTCTTAGAATACTGACTCCTAGAGTGGTAACAGTTAAATAATCCTGCTGACTCATTACTACAGTTGCATCATCATTACAGCATTACAGTATTACAACATTACAGCAGCTGGTCAGCTATTAAATCATCATTACCCTGACAAGCTATGTTTCCATATCTGCAAATAATCAGCACTCAAATACTTATCTTACAAGTAGAAAGAACATTAAGTAAATCTGTAATTCCAAAGTATCTAGCAAGCCTCCCTGTCCATCCTATTTTCCATCAGCTTAAGTAGCTTAGTGGCTGCCTACAAATGAAACAGATAAAATGTTAAAAAGTTATGATATTTATGCAGTTACTTACCAAGCACATCTACTGTAAATTATATTCCATACCAGTTTGCAGACATGAAATGGTATAATTATGAGTTCTTCACTGCAGCACAAAGCATCCTCTTTGGACACAACTTCTTTATATCCTTGTTTTCTTACAAGACACAATGCCTCCTTCCTGGTCTTCTTCAATCATACCTATTCTTGGAGAAGTTTCTTTTCCAGTCTGTGTTGTCTAATTCACTCCAACATTCATCATATTTAGGTCACATCCAAGAATTACAGCATCTGGATTTATGGAACAAAATATAATGAATGGGACATTTAAAGTACTTGGATGTGATGTTCCCTCCCAAGAGCTGAAGCAGTATTTACTTATACAGTCATCAACACAATGATCAGAGGCTGTTTGGTCTGAAGATGCTGTATCTCCAGTCATAGCCCTCCAGTCTTCCACCAAGATTTCCATCAAGGTTAGATGCAAAAGGCAAGTAATACTGATAGGTTTCCAGCTCGGTATTGCTTTGTTTGTGTCTACAAATGTAATAAGTGGTATCTCCACTAATTTCCAAGGCTTCTTTCATCTTGCTAGTTGAACATGGCACAGTAGTTAGAATGCAGTATTTGCAGACTAACTCTGCTGATTGCCTGGAGTTCAATCCTAACCAGCTCAAGGTTGACTCAACCTTCCATTCTTCTGAAGTTGGTAAAAGGAGAACCCTGATTGTCGGGGTCAATATGCTGACTCTGTAAACTGCTTAGAGAGGGCTTTAAAGCACTGTGAAGTGGTATATAAGTCTAAGTGCTAACCACCTGAATATGCAGCAGTGCCAGAGGTGGGTTCCTACCAGGTCGCACCTATTCGGTAGAACCGGTTCGTCAAATCTACCGAACCAGTTAGAAGAGGTTCCACCAGTGGACCCGGAAAGCAGGCCACACCTACAGAAGAGGTTCCAAATTTTTTTGAAACCCACCACTATGATTATTCTACACTATCATGCTCATATTTATAAAGCTCAGTGCCTCTGTGAAAGGTAAGGATGACTACTGCGTTTGTGGTGCAATCAGAACATTGCGTGTGTTGAAGTTGTTTTAACGCAAACCAAAGATGCCTTTTAAAAAACAAGTTTACCTCATATTCTTATGCATGCCAGTGCTGTGTGTGAGGTAATTTAAGGTGGTTCTGACAAGTGTCGTCGGCATCTTCATATCTGGTCACATGGGTGGCAAGCCACTCCCATCCGGTCACATGGGCTGCAAGCCACTCCCACAAAGGAGGCCACACCCACAGAGTAGGTTCAAACAATTTTTGAAACCCACCACTGGTAGGTAGGTAGATAGGTAGGTAGGTAGGTGGGTGGGCAGGCGGGTAGGCAGGTAGGCAGGTAGGCGGGTAGGCATAGGTAGATAGGTAGAGGACAGACAGACAGACAAAGCGAGCCTAGGCCTTCAAACTTGTTCCAGGTTTTGTAGACAAAACCAGAGAAGAGTGGCTTGCTAAATAAGTGACTTCTTTCGCCAATGAAAAAAGTAGAGATGAGCAGGCCTAACCTTGTTTATGAACCAGTAATGAGGTTATCTCAGAATACAAAAACTCCATAGGCCTTTATCAACATCCCAGGGAATGGTGTAAAATATTTTAAAAGAGTAGAAGTTTCTGGTGACTGTGGATTTTATTGAAACCGTGTTATTTCCTCCAGCAAATAGTGCTTTTCATACGCTAAAGATTATACTGTCTGCATGAGCAAGTACAGAAGTTACCTACTGCCGTGATGGGATGACAGACCAAAGTTACTCTACACAAAGAACCTTACTTCCATTTTTTTTCTCCTCCTTTGTACACGTTATAATAACAGGTATCTGAAAGGCCTGCTTGTTGCAAGTGAAAAGAAAGTGAACTTGCTACCAGATTCCCTTTGCTACCTTACCCTAATGTTTAGTCTTCACAAGCCCCTCTTCTCTGCGGAACAACAGGTTTATCACCTTCAGAAAATTGTCCTCTTGAAGCACAATCTGCTTTTATTTACCCAGGAATTTAAAAGCCTGCTAGTGACGTTTTTCATTTCTGCTGCTGCTGTTCAAATTACTCTTTTATCTTTTGGTTTTATTATACTGCGATGCTAAGGAATTGAAAAATGAAAGATGGAATATAAATAAGATAGTGTATAATAAGATTTGTGATACTGGCCAATAAGATTCACTGCAAGATAAATGTGCATTAGGATTATATTTTAAAACTCTGGATTAATTTAACATGGAATAATTACACCTTTCAATTCTATCCTTAAATTTGCTAAGGGAAAGTAGCAGCTTCCACTACACTGTAAAACTGCTCTAAAGGGGGAAAGGAGAAAAGAATTAATCCACTTATATTTTTTTGCCACCTTTGGCTACAAGAAAAGGTAACCGAAGAGATAACTAATCTGTGTTAGGCAATCTGAACATAGAGTGATTTCCTGCATTTTTCACTGCTTGGTCTTCATTTTCTTTATATCAGGGTGGCAACCTAAGCCCTTGCCCAATTTCAGGAAGACCTCAGCCAATTTTGGAAGCACCCTGCCAGTCATTCATTCAAGCACTTTTCTTGCAGCAGTCTGTGAGGTTGGCAGATAATGAGGGTACTAGGAAATGTTACCTGAATTTGCCTGTAATTACGTAGAGGAGAAATGTTGAAATAACTATGGATGGAATCCCTGAATTCATTCACTGGAAGAGAGTGAGCCTATTCACTCATTCAGAAGTGAATGACGCACATTACGCATATCTAGAAATGGCAGTCTAAGGTCCAGAAAGTCAATGTTTATTGAGGAAAGACATGCTATGAAAGAATATCTGCATCTCTGAATGTTCTGTCTTTGCCGGGAACAAAATAATTTACCTTGTAAAAAAGGAAACAGATTGAAAGGCACTGCTCAGTGGTGGGTTTCAAAAATTGTTCCAACCTACTCTGTGGGTGTGGCCTCCTTTGTGGGAATGGCTTGCTGCCCATGTGACTGGATGGGAGTGGCTTGCCGCCCATGTGACCAGATGGGAGTGGCTTGTCGCCCATGTGACCAGATATGAAGATGCCGAAGACACTTGTCAGAACCACCTTAAATTACCTCACACACAGCACTGGCATGCATAAGAATATGATGTAAAATTGTTTTTTAAAAGGCATCTTTGGTTTGCGTTAAAACAACTTCAACACACGCAATGTTCTGATTGCACCACAAACGCAGTAGTCATCCTTACCTTTCACAGAGGCACTGAGTTTTATAAATATGAACATAATAGTGCAGAATAATCATATCCAAGGACCAGTGGTGGGTTTCAAAAAATTTTGGAACCTCTTCTGTAGGTGTGGCCTGCTTTCCGTGTCCACTGGTGGAACCTCTTCTAACCGGTTCGGTAGATTTGACGAACCGGTTCTACCGAATAGGTGCGAACTGGTAGGAACCCACCTCTGCTACCTACCTACCTACCTACCTACCTACCTACCTACCTACCTACCTACCTATCCTGTTTCTCCCTCCCTCCCTCTCTAATTAATATGTTATGCCAATACAGTTAAAATGACAAATGTAAACTGAGGTTTGACTGAGTTTATAAATTTGTATAAGAATAACCAGAGCTTAAGCTAGTGCTGAAATGAGGTCAGCAGCACTATGTCAATTAAATCACTAGGGCAGTGTTTTCCAGCCTGAGGAACCCAAAGTTGTATGGACTCCAACTCCAAACATGGTGGTTGAAAAACACTGCTCTAGGGAGAAGGTAATTTCTCATCTGGGTACTGTATTCAACATGGCACTTATTTCTACTTCTTAGAATGGACAGTTCCCAATGGTGGATTACAGAGAGACTGGAGAAATTCTACTTAAGGAGGTATCTACAAGAAAAGTTCTTCCTTCAAATATCAAGGCCAGAAACTTTTTTTATGTAGGCTCCAGCTTTTATGTCCATGCTAATTACAAGTATTAAAAAATCCCCGTTTTAACGACACTCATGGAGGTAGAAGCATCGGTTTTCATTTGATCCTCAAAAAAAGAAAGGGAACAAAAACAAAGGCAGGGATGCCCTGAGGAAAAAGAAGAAAGAAAAATTGTTGAGTGTCCTTAGCAGTGTTTACAAATGGAGCCTAAATTATGCCAGACTTTAAAGTTAAAGATTTTTCTCAATCCTTATCCCCATTCCCAGTAGTACGTGAACTTTTATGTGCCCATAAACTGGGAATTTCTTATTGTTTGTTTTGAAAATCAACCCAATTTATGCTTTCTACACTTAACTAAAATGTACCATATGATGTGTTTAATTGCTTTTCTTTTTATAATGGATGCATAATTTCCTTCTTCATGATGAAAAGAAAAAAGGAACTCAGAAATGATGCTAAGGAAGAACAGGTACTTAATAAGGACTACCCAAGTGGGAAAGTTTGTTCTGCCAACCTCAAGGACATATGTACTTTCATATGATTCAGATTTTAAGTTCCATTGGGACCTTTTAGCAGTGGTATAATACAGTGGTTCATATAATTTAACAACTGGTTCTCTGCCCTAATAATTTCTTCCAACAACCAGTTCACCAAACTGCTCAGAAAGTTAACAACCAATTCTCCCGAAGTGGTGCAAACTGCTTGGATCCCACCACTGCCTTTTAGTAAATATATTGAAGTGATCCAAATGCTAGAGAAGAGTTTCACAAGACTGCTTACTGTTTACGTCAATATATTGTAACCTCTACCTTGTTGTTTTGCCCTCAAAATAATGAACATAGATTAGCATTAACATGGCACAAATAAATGGGATTGAAGAATTACGGGGGAAATGCTATTTTACTATGCTGCTACAACAGAAGCAATATAACAATAAACTAAATATATATAGAGAGAATGGGGTGGGTTCAGCCAAATCTTTTTATATGTTCAATGTATGTAAGAGGAATTCTTACAACAATACAGGCTCCCATTCAGTTTGTATCTGTATGGTTGATACTGACCTGCCAGTACTCCAATAATGACTATCTTGGTTTTTTTAAAAGTGAAAGTGCTAGACAGCGGTTTCATTTTTTTCTTGAAAAGTTTTTTTTTATTTTTCTTACTCATACATACATACATTTCTCATAGATATTATTAATGTTATACATTATCCTTTAACATTTATAATTTCATTCCTCCCCTAAAAATATAATCATATATTCGAGATTACTTTCCTGCCATCCTGTACATCCATCTTATATTACAACAATCCTACTTCTTCCCTCTGTCTTTCTCCTACCTTCCCTTCTTCTCTACTTTATTCTTTCCTCCTCTCCTCTCTCTTTTCTTTTTCCCCTTCCTCTCCCCTACTCCTCCCTTCTTCCTTCCCTTCCTACCCTCTCTCCTACTCTTGCTACCCCTCCCTCCCTCCCTTCCTCTCCTTTACCCTTTCTTCTTTCCCTCTCCTTTCCTTTCTTCTCTTCTCCTCTCCTCTTCCCTCTCCTTCCCTCTCCTTCGCCTCTTTCTGTTGTTGCATTTTCATATTTTATTCAATCTGATGTATTTTCAGGATGGCGTTCGAGCAAACCCGGTTCTATATTTACATAACATTCTTAAATTCCCTCTTCCTCCTCTTATTTTACATTATAATAATTCCACATATAAAATATTTTAAACATATATGTGTATATTAATACTATTTTATTTTCTCCCTCTTTCCCATCCTTCCTTTACCAACATCTGAATAACTTAACCTGTGTTCTTTTATGTTCTTTTATTAAATTCCTTTTCCAACCACTCATAAAATCGCCCCCAAGTCTTGAAGTATACCGATTCCTCCTTATCTTTTATTCTCAATGTTAACCTGTTAATAGGGGTTTCAGGTTTTCAGACTAGGAAGATCCAGGCTGACCTTGGATTAATGAACTGGTCAGTTGTCATTGGGTTTGAGAGAATGAAACTGGTACTTTCTACATGCAAAGGGGAGGATTACTTGTAGGCCATAGATCCATTCATGGGCTATATGTGTACTAAAGCATAGCCCAACTTTATGCGTTGTATTTAGCTTTATGCGTTGTATTTAGCTTTATCCCATTTTGACTTGAGTCACTAAAACAGATTGGTTTTATTGAACTCCATAGCAATTGTGAAATCTTGTCCTACTTATCTATCTTCATTGAACTGGGCAAGAAAACGATCTCCTGTTCCTTGTAAAAAGCAGGGATATATTCATAAAACAACGAACAAAAGCTAACAATTGCATACTTTACCCTCTCTCCCAAGATTCTTGCTATTTCCAATCATCAGCCAATCTTTGGATACATTATGTTGCTCCTTTGGTTGCTTCCATCAAGACTCTTGAGTCACCACATCCGTCATCTTGAAGCTAACGATCAACCACGCACCCCTCTTTTTAGGGGTTTCTCCCCTGGAGACTTTTTTTAAATATTCAGTGGGTTTGTTCAGATTTGCCGAGAGTGTGATATGGACACTGTTTAGCCACCTAACCTCTCTCCCAAGGGTTTCATGGGGGATTATGATAATCCTTCTGCAGCCAACAGTGATAAGTTAGTTCCTGGTAGCTCTGTCTCTTGGGATTATTTCTGAATGATTTGTGGCTAAAAGAACAACAAAGAGAGTTATTTCACATCGTTTAAATATTGTTTCTGACCTCAAAAATGTTAGACAGAATATTATGTTTTTTTTACCCCCTCTGCCATGAATTTCAGTAAGAAAGTTATCTTTTATTTAGGCATACCTAATAACTGAAGAAATAAGTGTATTTCCTTCACACCTGAATAAGATTTATATGTTCCATTACTGTGGGAGAATTCTATGTCCAAATGCCACTGTTAAATGAGTACCTACTTTATAATAGAGGTTCAACTTTTCCTGAGATACAGCTGAATCCATTTAAGGGTCACTTGGCTTGGTAGGCAGGAATTCAAAACATGCTGTTCCCCAAACCCTCCCAGGTTTCTCATTAAAGGCATATATACACTTTGCTAGAAATAATCCAGTCAAGCATAACAAAGGAAAACAGAACAAAAAAGCACAATGTAAACCTCCAAATATGTAAGAGGGTGGATCAAGCAGATGCAAATTCAAATCCTCATGCCCTCATGGAGCTCTTTTGATGGGTTTTCTTTTTTTGATCATTCAAAGGATTGCTGAAATGAATTGACGTGATAAGCCTGTGATGGAGCTAACATCGGAATGCAGGAGAATTATATATATGGTACCTTGAATGTCTGGTTAAAGAAAAACACGCTTTGATTGTGCAGAGATATATTTTCTTTTATTGATTTATTTTTTAAAATATGAACATTCCATCTTTCATTAAACAGTGTGCCATCTGGGTACAAATATCTCTGTGCGATAACCATCAAAATTTGCAACATTCTTTACATTAATATTAACTTTCTAATCTTAGAATTATAGTAAACAGTTGAACATAGTAAGCCTGTTCATTTTTTTCCTCTTAACGTATCTTCCAATAAAAATGTAATAATTACATTAAACATAATAGTCCTCATCATCATAATGTTAACATTTCTCATATTGTTTATATTTCTATCTTAACATATTTTCTACTCTTCTTTAATCTTCTTTCATTTCCAACTTCCATTTTTATTCTCTAATCATTGATTCCCATATTATATAACATTCTGTTTGTTCTTTCTCCTTAATTGCCAATGTTAATCTATTCATTTCTGCACATTTTAATATTTTCCGAATCACTTGGTCATCAGTATGAATCTCTTCACTTTTCCAGTGTTGTGCATATACAATACAATATACAATAGCAGAGTTGGAAGGGAGCTTGGAGGTCTTCTAGTCCAACCCCCTGCCTAGAGAGGAAACCCTATACCATTTCAAACAAATGGCTATCCAACATCTTCTTAAAGACTTCCAGTGTTGGTGCATTCACAACTTCTGGAGGCAAGCCATTCCACTGATTAATTGTTCTAACTGTCAGGATATTTCTCCTCAATTCTAAGTTGCTTCTCTCCTTGATTAGTTTCCACCGATTGCTTCTTGTTCTGCCCTCAGGTGCTTTCCCTCTTCTTTGTGGCAATCCCTGAGATATTGGAACACTGCTATCATGTCTCCCCTAGTCCTTCTTTTCATTAAATAAGACATACCCAGTTACTGCAACCGTTCTTCATGTGTTTTAGCCTCCAGTCCCCTAATCATCTTTGTTGCTCTTCTCTGTACTCTTTCTAGAGTCTCCACATCTTTTTTTTTACATCTTGGCGACCAAAACTGAATGCAGTATTCCAAGTGTTGCCAATATCCAAAAGTGCACATACAATTCTATGTGCAGTTAATACATGAATAATTAGATATGTTTTCCTTCCTTGAATGGAAAGACAAATGCCCAGTGGTGGGATTCAAATAATTTAATAAACTGGTTCTCTGTCCTGATGATTTCTTCGAACAACCAGTTCCTGAAACTGCTCAGAAAGTTAACAACCAGTTCTCCCAAAGTGGTGCAAACTGGCTGAATCCCACCACTGGAAATGGTCTCAACTAGGAAATCCAGACTCTGAGAAGAGAGCTGAATTTTAGCCAGAATTATGGCCTCCATCAGTCACCCTAGGTTGCTGACTGCTTGGCCTTCCCTTGTGCTGAAAGAATGATACATTTCTCAGTAAAAGTCAGAAAAGAGAAGGAGGAGGAGCTATTGTCCCAAATTATTGTAAATGAATTTTAGTGTGCTGATTGCACTTCTAGTTTTAATGATTAAGCATGAAGTTCTGGGGGAAATGAAGACTTGACTTGCATATGTGCATAAAGGCCGATAATGAATTTATGCAGAATCTGGGAACTTTCCTTTGAGGAATGCAGTCAGAAGATTCGGACTGACTTGCATGTGTGAAAATATAATGAAGCCAATGCAGGGTCTCCTGGGTAGCAGGTTTTCTGTCCACTTTCCAATGAGTTGCTGCTTGTATGACAGCTCATTCCCTCCTCTTTTTAAAAAAATAGGATGATTATTTAGGGCATATTTCCAATCTCATACAGGTCTCTCCCTTGATCTTCCTCCTTTCTAAAAAGTCAATCCAATATGAACTGATTCTTAAAGTAATCTTTCTTAACTGCTTTTAGTTGCTTGGATTCTTTCTTTTTTCAACCGCGGCAGCATAAAAGCACCTGTCATCAATAAATAAAATATGCAGGACATATATTCTTGATTAGTCAGTCAAGGGGCTGCCACAAAGAAGAGGCGGGGGGGGGGGGGTCAAGTAATTCTCCAAAGCACCTGAAGGCAGATCAAGAAGCAACAGATGGAAACGAATCAAGGAGATAACCAATCTAGAAATAAGGAGAAATTTCCTGACAGAACAATTAACCAGTGAAATGAAGGCTGGCCTTCAGAAGTTATGGGTGCACCATCATGATACAGTTTTTAAGAAGAGAATTGGACAACCAATTCTCCTACTTGAGCAGACTGGAATAGGCTGGAATACTGCAATGTGCTCTACATGGGGCTGCCCTTGAAGAGCATCCGGTGACTTCAGCTAGTCCAGAACACGGCCGCGCGAGTGATTGTGGGTGCACCTTGGTTCGCCCACATAACACCTATCCTCCGCGAGCTGCACTGGCTACCTGTTGATCTCCAGGTGCGCTTCAAGGTGCTACTTGTCACTCATAAAGCCCTCCATGGTAGTGGATCTGCATACCTGAGAGACCGCCTCCTGCCAATTACCTCCCTGCGACCAATTAGATCGCATAGATTAGGCCTCCTCCGAGTCCCATCTGCCAGTCAGTGTCGACTGGCAACCACACGGAGGAGAGCCTTTTCAGTAGTAGCTCCGACCCTTTGGAACGATCTCCCCATGGAGATTCGTACCCTCACCACCGTCCAGACCTTCCGCACAGCCCTTAAGACCTGGCTAGCCCGTCAGGCCTGGGGATGAAGATAATTTGTCCCCACCCGAATGATGAATGAATGTTGCTTACTATTTTACTTCTATGTATTGTTTGTGTCTATTGTCTGTACCCTCCCTTCCTTATTTTATGTAAGCCGCCCTGAGTCCCCTCAGGGAAAAGGGTGGCCTATAAATACTAATAAAATCAAAAATCAAATCAAAATCAGACAGCCGAGGCCCTTTCCGGCTCTTTTATTCTGTTATTCTATTCAGTAATTTTCCATCTCCAAGCCAAATACTTTTAGCATTTGATAAAGCATTATTATTTGCAGTGAATATTCATGCTTGAACTGAATAGCCCAGTCTTCTCCACATGGAGTTCAGTAAGTTTATTAGACAAGTTATGGTGTGTGATTAGGAAAAGGGGAGTTCAGCATATTGGATGAAACAGGCTACATTCTGGTAGGTTTGGAAAAATGGGGAGATGTTGGTCAATGATTAGCTGGGATACAAGAAGCTTTGTTCCTAGGCATCATCTGTGTCTTCTGCTCTAGTCCCTTCATCCCAACTCATTATATCCAGAGTGATGTCCTATTACTGAGAGGTCCTATATGTTGTAGAAATCTCTGCCCACTCCTGAAATGTATTTTGCCTTGGTTGAGAATTAAGGCAAATTCTTTGACTCCAGAATTAAGAAAGCTGCCATGTTTGGGCTCTCTGTTCTAGTGATGTTCTAAAGCACTTTCTTACAATAGGAATAATTGGGCAAATAAATAGAAAAAAATAATTAATGGATATGACTGAAGATACGGCTGAAAGGAATGAGGATGCCAGTGAAAATAAAATTATTTTTTCAGTTTCCATGTTATGCAAATCGAAAGAACAAGTTCTATGTCTGACAGTATTAATTTGCTTACTATATTTATTTCCTGCTTAATTTTATGCAATCCAAGTTTATACATGTTTATGCAATCCAAGTTAAGTGGATTTGGTTTGGATCATCTCTGTTTTCATGAGACAAATCCTAATGACATAACCTGAACAAAACTGGGAAGCATTCTGAGGTTATTGATACTTTGGAGCACTCTAAAATGGTAGATATCTGCTTCCCAAATCCATACAATGTAAATTGACTCTGTACCCCCAAATAGCTGTATTTTGACTAGAGCTCACTATGAGATGCGGTGGCTCAGTGGCTAAGACTCTGAGCTTGTTGATCAGAAAGGTCCGAAGTTCGATGGTTCGAATTCCTAGTGCCGCATAAAGGAGTGAGCTCCCGTTACTTGTCCCAGCTTCTGCCAACTTAGCAGTTCGAAAGCACATAAAAATGCAAGTAGAAAAATAGGAACCACCTTTGGTGGGAAAGTGTTCCGTGCGCCTTCAGCATTTAGTCATGCCGGCCACATGAACACAGAGATGTCTTCGGACAGCGCTGGCTCTTCGGCTTTGAAACAGAGATGAGCACTGCCCCCTAGAGTCGGGAACGACTAGCACATAGAGAAGAACCTTTACCTATGAAACTAGGAGATTAATACATCCTTTTTTCCTATACCCAAATTTATAAAGACTTTTTGTACAAAAAGCTGTCTTCCTATCAGTCTGAAATTGAACAAACCTAATTCCTTCAGGAGCAGACAACCGTGTCTGTATGTGTCATCTAATTCTATCTCAAGGAAAAGAGATTTTGTGTGTTCCTTTAAAAAAAACCCGAATAAAACAGTAAAACTCCAGAATCTCTTCACATTGGCTTTGGAGATTTCCCTCAGAAAGGCCTACCATGCATAAAATTTACATCCTATTCTATTAACGAATAAAGTGCTATAAGCATTTGTTAGTTTTCTGCAGCAGTTAGGGGGAAATGGATAGCTTTATTTGTTTTATTATTTATTTATTAGATTTGTATTCCACCCTTACTACTTTCTTGGTAACTCGAGGTAGCAAACACAATTAATACTCCTTCCTTCTCCTATATTCCCCATAACAGAAACTCTGTGAGATGGGGAGCTTTTATGCCTAAGGTGACTAGAGCAGGGGTGGGTTGAGCCCGGCATTACTGCCGATTCGATAGTAATATAACATTTTAAATATAAAATTTTGTGCATGCGCACTCGATTCGCTCGCTCATGCGCACGCCAGACATTTACACAAAAATAGGTCTGCACATGTGCAAAAGGTTAAAAAAAGAAAAAAAAATGCAATTACAATTGTTCTGCACATGCACAGAACTGAAAATTAAAATGGCGGCCACATAGGAGAACCCCTGTTTGAGGGTGTGGCAGGCTTGGGTTCGCTGCTGGTTCCAGTGACCCAGACCCCCAAAACACTACTGGTTTGGCCGAACCGGTCCAAACAGGTAAGAATCCACCTCTGGACTAGATGCTACTGGTTTCTAGGCCAGCACCTTAACCACTACACCAAATTGGCTCTCTAGCCTGGATTTAGGAAATTCACATTTTGATTTTGGCGCTCTTTATTCAGACTCTTATCTGGTGAAGAAGTATGTTAGTATTTCCTTCGTAAGGCCACATTTGGAAAGCCTTGGTAAGACCACACTTGTGATACTTTATTCAGTTTTGGTCGCCATGATGTAAAAAAGATGTTGAGACTCTAGAACAGGGGTGTCAAACAGGCAGCCCACAGGCCAGCTGTGTCATGCGCAGGTCACACCCATCCCAGCTCCATGAAGGGAAAAAATGTCATGAAACATCATGTGATGGTAACGTAACATTGCAAGTTTGACACCTATGCTCTAGAAGGAATACAGAGAAGAACAATAAAGATGATTAGGGGACTGGAGGCTACAATGCATAAAGAACAGTTCCTTGAATTGGGTATGCGTATGTTTAATTTAATGAAAAAGAGCAGGGGTGACATGATAGCAGTGTTCCGATATATAAGGTGTTGCCAACCTATCCTGAAGGCAGGACAAGAAAGAAAAGATGGAAACTAAACAAGGAAAGAAGCAACTTAGAATTAAGGAGGAATTTCCTGACAGTTAAAACAAATAATCAGTGGGACTACTTACCTCCAAAAGTTATGGAGGCTCCAATATTGGAAGCTTTTAAGAAGAGGTTGGAATGGTCAGACAAAGCCATTTATTTGAAAAGATATAGAGTTCCCTCCATTGAACTAGAAGACCTTCAAGGTCCCTTCCAACTCTGTTAATCTTTATTAGCTTAATTTACTTAGAACACTGAGCCGTTGTTCAGTGTTAAATGAAGGAGCCTCATGAAGTCTCAGATCAGTCTTTTGAGTAACTGTGAGGAGCCTAGAAGCATTCATTCTTGGTTTAAATTAACTACTCTTTATTCGTATGCCTAAAGTGGAAACCAGTAAACTTCTAGTCAACTTCAGTACTAGAGAATTGACTGAATGGAATCCCGGATCTTCATTTCAAATAGACATAATGGATTTACCATGTAGGTAGCAATAACTGCCAACTGGTTTTATGGGTATATTAGAATAGAATATAATAGAGTTGGAAGGGACCTTGGAGATCTTCTAGTCCAACCCCCTGCTTAGGCAAGAAACTCTACACCACTTCAGACAAATGGTTATCCAACATCTTCTTAAAAATGTCCAGTGTTGGAGCATTCACAACTTCTGGAAGCAAGTTGTTCCACTGATTAATTATTCTAACTTTCAGGAAATTTCTCCTTAGTTTTAGAATGCTTCTCTCCTTGACTAGTTTCCATCCAGTGCTTCTTGTATTGCCCTCAGGTGCTTTAGAGATTAGAATCCCCCCCCTTTTCTGTGTGGCAACCCCTGAGATATTGGAACACTGCTATCATGTCAACCCTAGTCCTCTTTTTCATCAGACTAGACATACCCAGTTCCTGCAACCGTTCTTCGTATGTTTTAGCCTCCAGTCTGCTAATCATCTTTGTTGCTCTTCTCTGCACTCTTTCTAGTGTCTCAATATCTTTTTTACATTGTGTTGACCAAAACTGAATGCAATATTCCAAGAGTGGCCTTACCAAAGTATATTGCAGACAGGTGACCAAGTGCAAACTTCACTGATTTCAAATGTAGAGTATTTTGAAGGTGGGGATATCGTTCTCTGATATCCTCCATGTTTTCCAGATCAAGAGATTGATATTTTTATGGCTTGAACTGCTTAAAACAAACCTCCTCCATCTTCATACATAATTACTGCAGTTTACAAAATGGTGAATAGACCTACCTTAAATTTCAGTCCTCTTTTCTGCACTAAAAAGACAACCCCAAATAGGCCATTCTGTTCTAGTTATAGTGTGCTATGGCTACCTCTTTTCAAAAATTTAAATTGCAAACCCTGATTAAAACCTCAGGAAAATAATATAGCAGTACAATGCCTGAACTGATAAAAGACAGGGTGTGGAAATACTTCTTAATAAATCACCCTGCTTAGACACAAAGTAAAAAGAAATGCAATCCCTCTCCTTGGCACTAATAAATAAAGATTTGATTATAAAAAGAAAAGCTCTGTTACCATTCTGAAAGAATGAAGAATCAAGAGAAAGGGTTAGTAACTAGGTTATCAATACTGTACAGAAAGCAATAATAGGAATGCATTGAAAATGTCCATATGACCTTCCCAACAGATTAGTAGCCAATGTAACATGTTAGCAAAATGCAGCGTATTGTGCTTCTGCATGTGAGATATTTTGCTATTGTAATGACAAAGACACTGATGTAATACAAATTTTCATTCCAGATTGCATTATCAGTATTCCCTTGCTGTATTGATAAATGGATGCCTTGCTTAATGCTCCAGGAGAATAACTCCTGATTCTTCTCTCTTATCCCCAGATTCTATTTGTTTGTTGTGTCTGATGGCTTTTTCATTGGGAAAAATGATCAGCCTTCTATATCTTCTCTTATTAATTCTTGGGAGGGGTGGGTGGGTAAGAATTAATTTTCTACCAATTCACTGGATGACTGAAAAATTAATCCTCCTATTCCATTTAAGTGTAGCTTTGAGCGTAGCCATGTAAACATTTATTCCTAGGAAGATCATTTTATTCTCGTAACTGGGTTTTTTAAAATAGTAATTTTGTTCAGAATTGCAATTACAGCAGTAAAAACTAATAGATTCTGGAAAAAAACCCAAAGAATCAGAAGTAGGAGTTGCAGAAAAAAGGAAGAAAGAGGAAAGAAAATAGTAAAGAAAAAGAAAATAAATATATACATCACATATAAACAACTCATTACCTTCTCTGTATAGCAAATCATCTCTTCTTCACATATCCCATCTTTTATCTATAAACAAATTTCTAAAACTAGCATTTCAGTCAGCAAAAGTCCATTATGGGTTACAAAAAACACATATATTTTAGCCTGGATCAAATAAGCCAACTTTATATTCCTTCCTTTTATTTCTAGCAACCTTATCATTAATCCATTTAAATAATATTTTAGAATTTGTTTTCTTTTCATTTCTTCTTTGTCTCGTCTCACAAAATTCTTTAAACAAAACTTTAAGTAGCCACTTTTGTCATCCAGATCACTCTCTTGGGTTACTTCAATATTATTTTTAATTATTAAAATATCAGCTGATTTCTTTGTATGTCCAATATAACAATGTTTCCATATCTTCTTGTAGTCTCTCATTTTTAAGCCTACTTTCAAATCATTCTCAGTCTTTCCTGCTAAAACTGATTCCTCTTCCATAACTTCTTTTAAACATAGTCTGTTGATAGAGATCGACACTCTTAAAATTAATTTCTGGGTCCATTGTTCAAAAATACCCTTCAATATGTCCAACGTTAAAATATTTTGCTCTGTTCTGTATTAGCAAGTCAAAGTTAAGTATTCTTCTCCTTTGATTTAGTCCCCTTTTAATTCTCTCTAGTATTCAGCCTTAAAAGTCTCATGCTATCATTTGCTTTAAAGAATTCAAAACCCTTAGCCCATTTGTAATTTTTCAAAGTCAAAGTTCTACTAATCTTTTTTGCTACTGATTAATTTTGCTACTTAGACTTGTATTTAAAAATTCTTTCACTGAGGACTGATGGAACCTCTCCCTGGGTTTTCACACTTATTGGACTTGTCAATCCAAAGATTCCTATAAGCACTTAACAAGCAATTTCCAACAGTGATTAGAAAATGTAGACTGTGAATCCAGTGTTCTTTCCAAGATGCTGATCATGGTTTGAACAAAATAGCTATTCCCTTGCCTTCCAGAACTATAAAGTTTCTTGAGACCACTATCTTGCACACTATCACTATCCATACAAAAGCCAGGCCTGCTGGACAAAATTGCTACCTTACTTCTCTTGCCCTGAGGTCTAATGGAAGACAAGAAAGCAAGTTGGACAGAACTTACAATTTGTTTAGGTTACTGAACAAGAAGTTCCAATAATCATTATTAAAACTATAATGAATGATGATGATTTTTTTAACAACTGCTATGACACTTAGAAACATTTTCTTCTTTGTGAACCTGCCTCCTGATTTCTGTCTTCCAAAGATACACTATGCAGTCAGTTAGCTTGTTAAGCAGGTTAACAAGGTGAAAAAGATTCAATTACTTCCCATGTGTTTATCATGCTGTTGCAATGTTGGGAAATAACAACATACCGACTGTCATCAGTATGATCAGATTTAACTTGAGAAAAATTGGGCTAATATAAAGACATTAATAAAGCTCTGGACTCATTTTTTTTCAGGCTCCAGATTTCTCTTAAACAGCATCGTATTATATTGTGTTGTATTGTGTTGTATTGTATTAAATAGTATTGCATTGTATTGTATTGCATTGCATTGCATTGCATTACATTATATTATTATAAATTATATTATATTGTTATATTTTTTTTATATTTTTGAACTGCCCATCTCTCTCAAAGAGGATTTCTGGGTGGCATACAATAAAACATCAAAATGTAAAACAGTATATAAAAATTAAAGTATTAGAATAATTTAAGACAAAAATCAAAAGATTTTAAGGAAGCAAGAATAATTTGAGCTTGTTAAAATTAGTTGACAAAGGCAAAAAGAAGGTTCTCATGACATCAACCAACATCACAACTGCATGCTCCTTTGGGCTCCCCACGCAAGGTCACATGTTTCAATCACTTATGCCAAAATCTTGGTTTCATTCAGTTGGGATTATATTATATTATGAACTACTACTAGCTGTTGGGAAGGTATAACAGTCTGCGCAGGACAATTTTCTGGGTAGCACATTTCCACTGGTCTCCATAAAGCAATGAGTAAGATAGCTCTGCTTTTACACCTAATTTTACCAGGAAAATCTGTGGCTGACCTCCATCTTCAATATCCTCTTCTTTTCTTGAGAGAAGAAGCATCTCACAGTCTACCTGAAAGGCTGAGATTGGACAACCTTTATAAAGCTGAGATGCTACATGTCTCTCTAAAGCAGGGGTCCTCAAACCTTTTAAACAGGGGACTAATTCACAGTCTCTCATACTCTTGGGGAGCTGGAACAGTTAGGTGAGCGTGGCTAGGTGATTTTGTGAGTAGATGGGTGTGAGCAGCTTTATGGTCCCGTGTGGTCCATATTAATGGCTTCAGCAGGCTGTATCTGGCCCGCAGGACATAGTTTGAGATCCCTGGTCTAAGGAGTCACATTAATATAATGGGAAAGCATCCTAAGAGGGGTGGGTGGGTAGCTGAATTGTATGAACCAAAATCTCAGTGCAAAGACATAATTACATGGAAGCTCTCTTTGGCTAATATATGTGGGGTGAAGGCAGGGGTGGGTTTCTCGCCCCGTTCCAACCGGTTCGGTTGGAACGGGGCCGGCGGCATCCTCGTGCATGCGCGCAGCGCATGCATGCGTACTAGCATCTGTGCGATGCTCCAGCTGCTCCTGGAGGATCGCGCAGGCGCTGTATGCATCCTGCGCATGCGTGGAAGCGCAGAACTTGTCAAAACCAGGTAAGGAATGCGGGCGGGTGGGTGGGCCCTTCGTCGTTCCCGGAAATTACTTACTTCCGGGTTCGCCGACCAACCGGTTCGTGGGGACCGCCGCGAACCAGTTGAAACCCACCCCTGGGTGAAGGGGGGGAGAGAACATACCAACAAGCCTTCTTATGGATTGAGTGTTTGTGACCATGCTTTGGCCAAGGCAGCAGGTTTTACCTGTATGTATTCATTTTCCTTTCCAGCAGGCTATTTAGGTGCAGCAGATAATGCACATGGAAAGTTGAGTGAAAGAATTTTTATTACAACCTACTATTGGTTTTCACTTTGAGTCTTCTAACTTGTTCCCAAGGCACACATGTTCAGCAAGAGGCATTCCTTTCTTGTTCTTGTTTAAAAAGAACACAAAATAAAAAGGAGAAAAATCTAAACCTGCTTCTTTTTGTCTTGAAAGACAAAAATGGATAGCTTATGTATTGTCTCTGGGCTTTTGCCATCAATTTTTGCAAAATATCTCCAAGCATTGTCTGCTTCTACTTAATGAACAAATGCTTTCCATCAATAGCTGAAAAAGACTCAAAAGTAAATCATCTGTGACCTAGATAAATGTAAGTGATGTTTTTGGGAAAGGTCCTATTAAAAAGAAATCTACTCTATCACCATCACCATCACCACCACTTTCACCATCACCACCACCACTATCACCACCACTACCACCACCCTGAATCAATTCATTGCAAGATTAAAACCTCTTCACTGTTAGTTGTGAGCAATATTCTACCATCCTGGTCCAGTGTGAGTTGGTAAATAGATGCTTTGCAACTTTGCGAATGTATTCCTAAGGCAGCTCATAATATGAGAACAAGTTGATGGTTCGTGAACAACTTGCCTCTCTCATGGCTGTTGAATATAAGAGAAGTAAGGTTGGAAGGTTATGTTGAAGTTATACTGAAAATGGAACATGTGCTCGATTATGCTTGGTTTGAAGACTGAGGAAGCAAATAGGCTGCAGTGAAATGCGATAGGATGACTTCCTTCAGTTTATCAGCCTGTCCTTTCATTCTTTTGGGGTGGAAACAAGTACGGCTTTAAGAAAGCTATCATTAAATTTAATTGAGGATTATACCTTTTGGAGTTTCCTAAGCTAAATGTGCCTCCACTGAGGAAAAGATGCCTAAGGAATAGATGTGTGTTTGTGTGTGTATGTATGAAGCCAAGTGTCAGGCCTGCAATTATATTCCTTTTAGAATTTTGGCCTGCCACACTTTCTCTTATTTCATTATGCTGTTTCATTAGTATAGTTGATGGGAGGGAGGAATAGACAGGAGTAGGATTGTGAAATGCATTGTTGTCATTCTTTTCTAGAAGACCAAAGTCATCTTTTGTCTCCACACTTTTTACACCTGACTGGAAGTAGCTGGGTGGAGATGACAGCATAGAAGAAGAAGATTGGACCATGTGGTGGATTGTGGGTGTGGGGACAAAATCATGAACTTTTAACTGGGTGGGATTCTGATGTAATTTCCAGAATTGGGATTCCACAGCAATGTGCTAAGATGTCTGCTTTATTAAATTGGAACTTTAAGGATCATTTTGCCTTGGACTCTGATTTAATTCTACATGATACTTGGAACGCTGACACCAGGATTGTGAGAGGGATCTACCACAGAGGTGGTATTCAGCTGGTTCGGACCAGTTCAGGTGAACCGGTAGCTCTGATGATCAGTTGGCCCCGCCCACATCCCAAAGATTCGACCAATATTCCATCACTCAGGCTGGGGGGTCAAATTTTACACCACTCAGAGAGGGTTCGCAACTTGGGAGTCCTCCTGGATCCACAGCTATCTTTTGACCACCACCTGATGGCTGTGACCAGGGGGGCATTCGCCCAGGTTCGCCTGGTGCGCCAGTTGCGACCCTACCTGAATCGGGAGGCTCTCACAACAGTCACTCGGGCCCTTGTGACCTCTAGGCTGGAATACTGCAATGTGCTCTATATGGGGCTGCCCTTGAAGAGCATCCGGCGACTTCAGCTAGTCCAGAACACGGCCGCGTGAGTGATTGTGGGTGCACCTCGGTTCACCCACATAACACCTATCCTCCGCGAGCTGCGCTGGCTACCTGTCGATCTCCGGATGCGCTTCAAGGTGCTACTAGTCACCCATAAAGCCCTGCATGGTAGTGGATCTGCGTACTTGAGAGACCGCCTTCTGCCAATTACCTCCCTGCGACCAATTAGATCTCATAGATTGGGCCTCCTCCGAATTCCATCGGCCAGCCAGTGCCGGCTGGCAACTACAAGGAGGAGGGCTTTCTCAGTAGTAGCCCTGACCCTTTGGAACGAGCTCCCCGTGGAGATTCGTACCCTCACCACCGTCCAGGCCTTCCGCACAGCCCTTAAGAACTGGCTAGCCCGTCAGGCCTGGGGACAAAGATAGCCGCCCCTCCCGAATGATGAATGAATGTTGCTTATTATTTTTACTATATGTGTCTACGTCATTGTCTGTATTCCCCTTCCTGATTTTATGTGAGCCGCCCTGAGTCCCCTCAGGGAAAAGGGCAGCCTACAAATGTTAATAAACATTCCAAACAAACAAACATTCCATGCCCCTGTCCTATCCTGTCCTTTATTTCCTGCTTTCTAGCTCATTTCAATCACGTGGCCCAGCTGATTTCTCCCCCCTTGCTGTTCTACTTACCATTGTTGACTTGAAAGGTAAGCAGCTGAGCTTCTAAATGCTCCATTTTCAGCACTGTGTGCAAGCGCTTTAGGCGCGCATGCACAAAGCGCATGTGCGCATATAAAGCATGCACTCACTGAACCAGTTGTTAAACCGGCAGCATCCCAACACTGATCTACTGTATTGTGAAAAAAGCAGATTAAAGTATCAGTCTGCTCATGGCCTCCTCTTGGGATCCCAGTAGTGCTTCTTGGATATGAGAGAGAGAGAGAGTGAACTGAAGAAATATGGTAATTAAATGGCTAAAGCACCAATTAGAATAGTCTGCTCCATACCATCCACAGCAGGTGACGTAGTCAAGATCTTTTTGTGTATGTCATCGTCATCTTACCTTACAGAGTGGCTATAAGTATTACAAGGAAATAATGAATGTGAAATAAGTTGAAAAGCTTAAAACTATGTTTATTAAACTACGAATAGAGCTTGGGAAAAGAGTGGTTGTAGGGAAACAGCTGAGGTTTCCCTTGCAATATTTTAACTTGTGGAAACAACTATCTATGTTTTGCAATGTTCATTAACTTTTTTCCAAGCTTCTGTTCTACTTGGTGGATCCAACCGCACCCAACCACTACAGATGCCTATTTCTCTCCCCTAGTGGATTCCTGCTTTGGGAATAGAAGAATGGCTTGCAGAGGTTCCCTTCTCATACAGGGTGGCAATATGGTATTTATGGCTACCGGGAGATCTGAGTTACCCTAAACAGCACCTACAGTTCCCCATAAATGTTCAATTGTAAAATGCTCTCAATTGTACAGGATAGCCTAATCATGTAAAGGTGTGGTATATTTGCATATTATCTTGCATAAAGAGAATAAAATATCAGGAGACTTTGCCCAGAGTACCAAAATCTTATGGAATTTTACCTGCAATCATTCAAGATCTCAGATGTTAATTTGGCTCATTCTACATATTCCAATGCAAGCTCTCATGAAATGTCAATGTTTTTATGGAAGACCTCATGAGATTTCTCCCGTGGTGGGATTCAATAATTTAACAACTGGTTCTCTGCCCTAATGATTTCTTCCAGCAACCAGTTTACCAAACTGCTCAGAAATTTAACAACCAGTTCTTCCGAAGTGGTGCGAACTGGCTGAATCTCACCACTGGATTTCTCCTCAAGTCCTGCTATGCTGCCTGAATGTATTTCTGGGAGGGATATGCACAGAACATCAGGAGTGCATACCAAGAGTATATTATTCCACCAGGGTCACCCAGGAAGTCAATCTATACTCCGGTATATAACACCGGAACAACGCACGCACGCACGCACACACACACACACACACACACACACACACACACTCACACACACACACACACTCACACAGACACAAACAGACACACACATGCACACACAGACAGAGAGACAGAGACAGAATTAAGATGTACAAACAAATAATAGTATTAATTTCTCATGCTAAACAAAATAATGTTTATGATCAACCAACAGAGATTAGACCCCTGCATCAAAAAAAGAGGTACCAAATATTTATGCTGGTTTTACAAAAAGCTGAGAAACATGAGATATTATTGTGATGCATGTTGGATAATTGAGAAAGCTAAAGAATGCAAAAAAAAAGGTCAGTATGTGCTTCATTTAATAAAGAAATATATTCAGTTGTGTTGATTATGATAACCTGCAGAAGGTGCTTAAAAGAGCAGGAATCCCAGAACATTTCATTGTACTTACATGAAACAGGAAGTCACAGTATGGACAGAACAGACTGGCTCCAGGTTGGCAAAAGAAAAAGACAAAGGTTTTGCACTTTCCTCTTATTTAGATGCTCTATACGCTAAATAAATATTTTAAAAAGCTGGATTAGAAAAAGGTGAGATTAGTTTTAAAATTGGAGGAATAAACAATAATAACTGCTATGCTAATGATACAATTGGGATAGCCGAAAGTGCAAAAGATCTATTAGCTCTGGTAATCAAAGTTTAGGAATGCAGTGAAAAACAGAACTAAAATTAAATATTAAGTGGACCAAACTAAAGATAACAGATATAATAATTTGGTTTAGAATTGATAATGAAGATATAGGTAAATAAATTGATAGCTTCTGCATTTTAGGATCAAATATCAACAGTATCCACAAATATCTTGGAAAAGATATTTGGATGCTGTGGTGTGCAGTGGTGGGTTTCAAAATTTTTTGGAACCTACTCTGTGGGTGTGGCCTGCTGGCCATGTGACTGGGTGGGAGTGGCTTGCCGGCCATGTGACTGGGTGGGAGTGACCAAGATGATGTCAGCATTCCGAGGCGTTCCGGAACTTACTTCCAGGTCCACCGGTGGAACCTCCTCTCAATGGTTCGGTAGATTTGACCAACCGGTTCTACTGAACCGGTGCGAACCAATAGGAACCCACCTTTGGTGGTATGCCTAGACCTACCTACAAAAATCAGAATCATGCAAGCAGCGTTATTCCCTGTGACACTTAATAGAAGTTAGAAAGGAAAGTCAAACAGGATAGAAATAGTGTTGATATTTGAACTTTGGCACTGAAGAAGACTTTTGGGAATACCATGGAGAGCGAAGCAAACAAACAAATGGATCATTGAACGAATCAACCCAGAGTGCTCACTTGAGACAAAATAATCAGGCTCACATTATCCTACTTCAGACACATTGCATTAAGATCTAGCTCTCTGGAGAAGACTGTAATCCTGGGAAAAGGAAAGAAAGAGAAAAAAAAGGACAATGATCAGCAAGATGAATGGGCTCCGTTTAAGTACCAATGAGTACACTGTTGAAAGACTTGAAAGCACAGGTTGTCATGGGTAAAATTTATATATATGGTCACTAAAAATCAATGACTCGGTAGCAGGCAATTAATCAACAAATCAATCAATCAATTTGTGATTTTTTTAAATGACAAGGGTAGCATGCCAACTTGCCTCCTTCATGCTTTCTGCTTGAAAAATGGTCAACCTCTACCATATTGTTATGACTAGATAAGGATGGGAGTTTTTTATGTAAGGTATTCCCTCAAATAGTGTCACTCATTATCATTTAAGAGTCCTGTCCCTTCGCTTCCCCTCTCTTCCATTAAAAAGGAACAAAGACTTTGGACTCATTTGGTTTGCTATGGGATAAATGGTCTACCAGTTTCTTCTGACAATATATTGCTGAGTAAAAACCATTAACTCATTAAAACACCACCTCTGATTGTCCCTGCCCCCATCTATTCTCTGCCTCTCAAGTCCCAGCTGATCGGGGGGAAATGGGGATTTTGCAGTAACCTTCCCATGGAGTGGGGAGGGAATGGACATTTTACAGTAGCCTTCCCTTGCCATACCCACCAAGCCACACTCACCAAGCCACATCCACACAACGGGTAGTAAAAAAAATTGAATCTCACCACTGGCTTACATGCCAAAAGAATAACTCTCAACTGCTTGAATTTTCAAAGCTACTCGTTAGTTTAAGTACTTGGTTGTAGCTTATTTACAATATCATAATGAAATGAAAATCTCCCTTGCCTTTCAGCTGCAGTATTTCCTATTAAAGGGCGGACATTGTGGTTTGCCAAGCATTTGAAGTGAAGGTTGTTAAGCAAAGGATACAGATTAGTAGCAGATAGTCAGCGAATTGCCATCACGGAGGATCTCTGGGAGAAGGGAGGGGTGTATGTGTGTGTGAGAAGACCTTCAAAATACATTCTTAACATTTTTAAAGGAATTATTCTAATAGAAAATAAAGTAGAGGTGAGAAAATGCCTGAAATAAATGATATTTGCAGATGACTGCCTATTGAAATGTCAAACTGCATATGCAAGTTTAGTATCTGGAACTAATGCCCCCAAATAAACCTTTTGGTGAATGAAAGACAACGAGAACATTAAGGCAGGCTCCAACCAACAAAGGATAATTCATAAAGGACTTTTATATTGTTTGTTGTGCTAAATATGTATATAACCCCACTGCATAATGTCAAGAAGATACATTGGCTAAGGTTCTGTATTGCCACGAGTAGAGATTGTGACATAGAGTTCATGCTTCAGGGAAGAAGGAAGTCAGAATGTTTTTGTGATGAGGAAAAAATGATCATCATCATCATCATCATCATCATCATCATCATCATCATCATCATCGAGAAGGAGTGCCCATCCATCCATCCATCCATCCATCCATCCATCCATCCATCCATTCATTTTCTACAGCCATCCAATTCAACCAAGTGACATTGGACAGCTTACAATTCCAAAATTCTAAAACAATTTAAAAGACATTAAAACAATAAAAACATCCACAAAATAAATACGTATAAACAGAAGCTGCGTTGATTAATCAATTAGTAGTAAAGACAAGTAATGTGGACTTTCATATATTCCGAGCCCCGAGTTTGGGTACAGTTGTACAGAGAGCCGAGGTGGTGCAGTGGTTAGAGTGGAGCACTGCAGGCTACTTCAGCTGACTGCAGTTCTGCAGTTCGGCTGTTCAAATCTCACCAGGCTCAAGGTTGACTCAGCCTTCCATCCTTCGGAGGTGGGTAAAATGAGGACCCGGATTGTTGGGGGCAATAGGCTGACTCTGTAAACTGCTTAGAGAGGGCTGAAAGCCCTATGAAGCGGTATATAAGTCTAACTGCTATTGCTATAGTTGTGCCCCAACCTGGAATAGGACAATGCTCGGCAGCATTGCTCCTGAAGTCTTCCATCCTCGGCTTTTGCAAAGAAGCGGTAACTCTGGGTGTGCCACACCCGCTTTCTTCTCTTTGATAGCCCTTTGCACCTTGCTTGCAAAGCAGCTCTCAAAGAGAATGAAGTGGGTGTGGCGCACCCAGAGCCCCACTTCTTCGCAACAGCCAAGGACCTCTTCCGCTTGGAGCTCCAGGAGGCAGCAGGGTTGAGCTCTCAGTATTTTTTCCACTGGCAGGAAAAAATGCTGAGGGGGATCCTCACTCACCTTTCTCTCACCGCTTGGAATTCACCTCCACCGCTTGGAGTGCCAGCCAGGTGGCAAAAGGTGAGCGAGGATCCCCTTCAGCAGTTTTTCCTGCTCGCCCCTGCCACCCCATCCACCGCTTGGAGCTTGCTGCCATTCCACCACCTGGTGCTCCAAGTGGCAGGGAGGGGGGGCAGCTGCAATGCCAGGGGCTTCAGAAGTCACTGGCCAGTGGGGAGGGGGGCTAGTGCCAATGCTTACCTGTGTGTAGGCAGGAGGAGGCAGTTCTGTGGATCCACGTGGCAAAGGCGAGGCAGGGTGAGCGTCCAAGGGGGCTGGTTCGGGGGCATGGCCAGCAAGCTGTCACTACTGGTTCACACGAACTGGTCTGAACCGGGAGCAACCCACTGTCAGGCCTGCATTTATATTCCTTTCAGAATTTTGGCGGGGAGGGGGGAATAGACAGGAGTAGGATTGTGGAATATATTGTTGTCATTCTTTATTAGAAGCCAAGGTCATCTTTTGTCTCCGCACTTTTACACCTGACCGGAAGCAGCTAGGTGGAGACGCCAGAGTGGAAGAAGAAGATTGGACCATGTGATGGATTGGGGGTGTGGGGACAAGATCATGAACTTTTAACTGGGTGGAATTCTGATGTAATTTCCAGAATTGGGATTAACACAGATGTGCTAAGATGTCTGCTTTATTAAATTGGAACTTTAAGGATCGTTTTGCCTTGGATTCTGATTTAATTCTACACGATACCTGGAATGCTGACACCCACCTCTGGAGGGAATGGAGATTTGCAGTAACCTTCCCTGGAGTGGGAAGGGAATTGAGATTTTACAGTATCCTTCCCCTGCCATGCCCACCAAGCCATGCCAGAAAACCGGTAGTAAAGGTTTTTGAATCCCCCACCTGCACCAAAAGCCTGCACTAGATGAGCCAATGTTTCTTAAAAGGCATTGGGATTTTCATCTGACACCTAGTAAACGGTTTCTAATTTCTCAGGATCACAGTGATGACTCCTGGTGATAAGGTAGCATAAAAGAGTGCTGTGATTTGAATTCCAGATGAGTCATGCAGAAAAATGGCCTGTTGATAAACTGGTGTTTTTAAAACTTTTGGGCAACTGGTTGAACTATCCCCTGTAAACTCAGTCAATAGTTGGAGATTATGGGAGCCGCAGTTAGCCTAAAGTAGCCAAACAGAACTTATTTGAACAAAGACATGCCTGATGAATGAGTGCCACATTTACCAAACATTCAAATAAGAAATTTAATCCGTGTTCATTGCCCTCTTATTTTTGCTTGCCTCATTATGCCAACTTCTCTTTTGCTCAGCCTCATTTGAACAGCTTGTGAGTCTTTTAAAAAAAAAGTATCCTTGGCAAAGTCATTTCCTTGCTGTTTCTAGGGTATTGCAGTAATCTTCCTTATTCCACCTTTTTCTTCTTACCCGTAAAGGAGACTGACTCCATTCCTCCTGTTAATATAAGCTGGTTCCCTGAAGCATATTGCTTTGTCCAGTGTAGTTTTCTAATGTTGAAACTAATGGAGCATTTCTAATTCCTGTTGGGAAAAAACTATGCCACACTTTAATAGCTTTCACTATGGAGGATAGTTTCCCTGATATTTAATGCCTTTCCTCTGAGCTTTTGAAATTTGTATGCTAGTTATATGCAATTGTAGGGCTCAAATATGGACAAAAGTCAGTTCTCAGGCATGGAACAAGTTCTAAGAACAGAAGAAGCCTATATTAAATTAATTTAGAATAATTCTTGTGTTTTGATAATGATCTTTTAAACATAGTATTTTTTTCTTTTCCTTAACACCAGGAACACTAAGCGGGTCGCCTTAATTTTGCTGAGATACAGCAATAAATTACTCATCAGTGCCATTAAAAGGTGACCGTAGCTTTCAGCAGGAACCACGCTGTTACTACATACTGCAATTGCTATTAATACTACATTTTGATTAGGTACAGGTCCTTTATATAGCTAGTTTTGCAAAACTTCTGTTAAAATCATTTTTATTATGGCATGTTTAAAACTAGCAATCGTTCAAGCCTGCAGCCAGGATTCCTTTTGGAAATGGAGGGTGGATTCTGATTTTGTCAAGGATAAAGTTATATGGATTATTTGTCAATGGAGAGATACTTGGATTTCTGAACTGAGGCCAAATTGGCCCCGTCCAAGCATTCAAAAGCAAAGCAATTATTTCTGAAGTGCAAAATGGTATCTGAAGTGCAACTTGCTTGGTGCTTCCCTGTTTTGCAATCTCTTTATCGTTTGTTTAAGGGAAGCAAGATCAGGACAGCAATAGCACTTAGATTTATATACCACTGCCTAGTGCTTTACAGCACTCTTTGAGCAGTTAACAATGTCAGCATATTGTCCCCAAGAATCTGGCTCCTCATTTTAACAACCTCGGAAGGATGGAAGGCTGAGTCAACCTTGAGCCCTGGCAGGATGCCCGCAATACTGCATTCTAACCGCTGTGCCACCATGGCTCATGTCAGTGGTGGGTTTCAAAAATTGTTCGAACCTACTTTGTGGGTGTAGCCTCCTTTGTGGGAGTGGCTTGCCACCCATGTGACCAGATGGGAGTGGCTTGCCGCCCATGTGACCGGATATGAAGATGCCAACGACACTTGTCAGAACCACCTTAAATTACCTCACACACAGCACTGGCATGCATAAGGATATGATGTAAACTTGTTTTTTAAAAGGCATCTGGTTTGCGTTAAAACAACTTCAACACACACAATGTTCTGATTGCCCCACAAACGCAGTAGTCATCCTTACCTTTCACAGAGGCACTGAGTTTTATAAATATGAGCATGATAGTGTAGAATAATCATATCCAAGGACCAGTGGTGGGTTTCAAAAAAATTTGGAACCTCTTCTGTAGGTGTGGCTGCTTTCCGGGTCCACTGGTGGAACTTCTTCTAACCGGTTCGGTAGATTTGACGAACCAGTTCTACCGAATAGGTGCGAACTGGTAGGAACCCATCTCTGGTCTCAAAAAAAGGCTCAAATTGTGGGAAACATGGAAAGAGAAAAGGACAATGCACAGTTACAGTGGTAATGGATGCATCTTTGCAAAACCTGAAGCTTATATGGAGAAAATACATCCATTTTGTCTCTAAAATTTGATATCAATTTGATGACACATAAGCAGTTTTCAAAAGTGCGCACATGATTGTGGTTTCCTTAATTTTTGGAATCTCTTCTGTAGGTGTGGCCTGCTTTCTGGGTCCACTGGTGGAACCTCTTCTAACTGGTTTCGTAGATTTGACGAACTGGTTCTACCGAATAGGTGCGAACTGGTAGGAACCCACCTCTGCTACCTACCTACCTACCTACCTACCTACCTACCTACCTACCTACCTATCCTGTTTCTCCCTCCCTCTCTAATTAATATGTTATGCCAATGCAGTTAAAAGGAGAAAGTGTAAACTGAGGTTTGACTGAGTCTATAAATTTGTATAAGAATAACCAGAGCTTAGGTTAGTGCTGAAATGAGGTCAGCACTATGTCAATTAAATCACTAGGGCAGTGTTTTCCAGCCTGAGCAACCTAAAGTTGTATGGACTCCAACTCCAAACATGGTGGTTGAAAAACACTGCTCTAGGGAGAAGGTAATTTCTCATCTGGGTACTGTATTCAACATGGCACTTATTTCTACTTCTTAGAATGGACAGTTCCCAATGGTGGATTACAGAGAGACTGGAGAAATTCTACTTAAGGAGGTATCTACAAGAAAAGTTCTTCCTTCAAATATCAAGGCCAGAAACATTTTTATGTAGGCTGGTAGAACCTCTTCTAACCGGTTCGGTAGATTTGACGAACCGGTTCTACCGAATAGGTGCGAACTGATAGGAACCCACCTCTGGCTCATGTGTAGCAAATTATGATGGTGCCAAAATGGTGGTACCAATGGGGACATCATTGCAAAATGCCACCCTTGTGTACCTCATATGTAGGTTTTAACATATAATGCAAATAGTGGCCCATGTTGTAGTTTGCTTCTCTTCTTCTCCATAGACAACTATGAGCAAAGATAAAATACTGCTATGATAATGATTATGCCAATTATAATGATTGAGCCATGATAATCTTCATAGTCTGAGGACATTACCCTACCTCAAATACTGTATTGGATTTTTTCCCCAACTGCTCTGAAAAATCAACCACTTTTCCTAGGATGGAATATAATTACATCGTTAGTTTCTTAGAGTCTTCCTTAAGAATTAAGGGTATAAAAGAATGTAGCTGGGGCATCATTGGTTTTGCTGAACAAGCCATAATGGTCTGGTTTGCAAAAGCTGCTAAACCCTAATGGATTGGTGCATCCATTATGCTAGCTTGAATGCAAACTAATTACGCTGTAACTCATAGGGAGTGGTGTAACTCACTGAGAATGTAGGGTTAGGGTTAGCTGATAAGAAACCTGGCCCCTTGTAGTCCTCCAAACCTGTTTTCCTGATTGCAGAACCTCCTCCAAGGCTGAAAATGGTAATGGATTTTACCACCATTTGGAGAAAAGAAGAAGTAAGAAAACACCTGAAAACTTACTTTTAGATTACTTTGGATTTTTTTCCCCAGGGAACAAAGATTCTTCATCAAAAGTGAACTCTCACACCCTTGCCCTCACTCTGAGATGTGTGATGTAGCATTCTTGTATTTGCCTTCTTATGTGACTTCTGAGTACAAAAAGTTACTCACTTCTGCTCAGAGTGACTATATCTAGACCTGTGATGACGAACCTATGGCAGGTATGCTACAGGTAGCATGCAGAGCCATATTTGCTGGCACGCCAGCAGTCAGCTCTACCGCTGAATGATGTTCGGTCTTCCGGAGGGCCAGGTTAGGCCATTTTCGCACTCCTCAGGCATCAGGAAAGCCTTCAGAGGCTGGGGAGGGTGAAAAACAAGCTCAACAACTTTGGGAATTTCATTCCTAAACTTCCGGTTGGCTCGTTGGGGTTAATTTCACCCTCCCCAGGCTTCAAGAAAGCCTCTGGAGTCTGGGAAGGGCAAAAAATGTCCCTTCTCTCTTGTAAAATGTACAAAAAATGTAAAAAAGAGAGAGAATGGATTTTCAAGGGCTCTTAGAATCAGCCCCCTCCCCTTCAACAATCTCTTCAGGGCACTGCTGTGCTTATTTTCCTATCAATTCATTTTCCCGTTTGTTGCTGCATTTACTCTATATTTAGCACATTTTAAGAAAGGCCAAATAGATTGTGCGGATACAATAATACTCGGCAGGGGCCTCAGTGCTGTTCTGTAACAATTATGTGGCTTAAATCTAACTTTTCCTTATTACCTCCTCTTAATATTCCCCCTTTTTATTATCTCCTTCTCGCAGTGGGTATTACATACACTGAATTCCCCAGGAATAAAAAAAAAACCTTCCACCATAGAACACTTAGATATATTCGGATCAGTGGTGGGATACGACCGGTACATCCTGGTACGGGCATACCGGTGCCTGCTGGGAGCACCAGGTACCGTTCTGATATGGTGCTCCAGACGGCCCACCCGCCCACTCTCCTTACCGCTTTTTGAGCCGATCAGAGCATTTGCACATGCGCATGGAGCGTACGGCGCCTGCACGATGCTCCTCCAAGCAGCTGGAGCATCCTGGGCAGTGGATATGCATGTGAGTGCTGCGCATGTACTGCGCACATGCATGTGGTGGACGCCCAGCCTCGTTGCAGTGTATAAGTTGCAATGGGATCCAGAACCCACCACTGATTTGGATGATAGAAATTAGTGCTAAACACTAAAGTATGAACCCTGAGTTTAATTGTATTATAATTGAAATGTAGTGTTACCACTATCCTAGGAAGAGTCGGAACAATGCTTAAGTTGCCTAATGCTTTAACAATAAAAGATACCCGTGGCCTCTTTTTAAAAGCTTTTTGACAATAGAAGCCTTTAAAATTCTGCACAAATAAGGATTTCACGTCGCTTCTTTCTCTTAGATTCCAGCATTTTGGCATGAGAAAAACTGAAAAACTCTACTTTTATTCAGCATAATGATAGAATGAGAAAATATAACAAAATTACAACCTTATAACTAGCTGTGGACCGAATTTTAGGATAATTATATAAATTGATAACATTAAAATAGAGGATTTTTTGTTAATTTTTTTCCATATGGGTTGAGCTTGTTCTTTCATGGGGTTATGCTCCATGTCAGAGGTGGGGAATGATAACCTCTTTAGGTCTTGTGGACTTCAACTCCCAGAATTCCTGAGCCAACCATGCTGGTTCAGGAATTCTGGGAGTTGAAGTCCACAGCTTTTAAAGGGGCCATAGTTGCCCCCTGCTGCTCCATGTGGATAACTGTGGATAATGGAACTGCAAGTAATGAGAAATTGAGCATGTAGAAATTGAGATGATTAGTTTGGAAATCTTGGATTTTTTTGGGGGGGGGGGAACCTGGATTTAAAAAAAAAAAGGTTTTCCCTTTTCAATTGTGTCCAACTCTAGGTGGCAGTGCTTATTATGTCCATTGCCTAGCCAAGGCAGCCAGCATTGTCTGAAGTGGTTCTATGGTCATGTGACCAGCATGATTACATGCCGAGATGCACAGAACACAGTTACCTTCTCAACAAAGTGGTAGCTATTTATCTACTCACATTTGCGTGCTTTCAAACTGCTAGGTGGGCAGGAGCTGGGGCAAGTCCAGGAGCTCACACTGTCACATAGTACTTGGATATGATACCCCAAATAAAGAAGAAGTCTTGTTGACAGAAAATTAGCCTCACTTCTGCAAAACTAAACCTTGCTTCCCCAATCTTCTATTGTTTCCTGAAAGTGTCAATAAGCATTGGATGCAAATGACCCTGTCAGCACTCTATGCTTGTATTTCAAAAGGCCTTTGATCCCTCAAAAGCTGAGTAAATTTAGCAGTCATAGGATAAGACACTTTCTTTTCATGGGTTGCTGACTTTTGTATATACTTGCATATAAAGTCCATTTATGAATAAACTGGCCCTGGAGTTTTTAATTAAAATACCATGAAAAATGTGTCACATACAAATAAGCCAATCAATAAGGTATGTGGCTTAAAAATCCAAAGGTTGGCGTATCCACAAGTATATACCGTATATACTCGAGTATAAGCCGAGTTTTTCAGCCCACTTTTTGGGCTGAAAAAAGCCGGCTCGGCTTATACTCGAGTCTACAACTGGATCCGGCAGTGCTGTTGCCTGTTGGAGGAGGAGGGGATTCCTTCCTGCGAGACCCCGTCCAGAAAAATGCGGGGAGCGGCAGCGGAGCCCCGGGGCTGCTTCTGCTCCATCCGCTGGACTGTTTCCTCGCCTGCCCGCCCGCCCCGCCCGCTCATTCATTCCGTTTCCTAGCCTGCCTGGCCACTTATTCGTTTCGTTTCCCTCCCCTGCCTGCCCCCTCGTTCATTCCATTTCCTAGCCTGCCTGGCCACTTATTCGTTTCATTTCCCTCCCCTGCCTGCCCCCTCGTTCATTCCATTTCCTAGCCTGCCAGGGGAAGGATACTATGAAATCCCCCAAATCCTCCCCACTCCAGGGATAGGATACTATGAAAGCCCCAGGATCTCTTGTCTTGCTGGGCAGTCTGCGCCAGCCATTCCCTCTCCTCTGTTAACTCCCTTCCATTCCACGTCCGAGTCAAAGGACGGCCGGTGGCTGCTGGACCTCCTGATGGGCCAGAGGTCTGTCTGTCTGTCTGGATGTTTGTCTGGATGTGTCTGTGTATGCGCGTGTAGTCCGCTGACTTCCACGCAGGTGAGCCGCTGCAAGCCTCCCAAACGTGACAGGCTCCCAGCTTGGGTGGAAGAGTTTGACGCCCTTCCCGGCTTTGCTCTCCTTTGGGGTTAGAATCGGAACCCGAGGATGCCAGGTTCCAGTCGCCCCTGGCGTCCGAACCGAGAGTTGCCCGGCGAAGTTCCTCGGTGGGAACTCCGGCCGCTGCCCACCCGTGGGGAGAGAGGGAAGAGCCCCGAGTGAGCCGCCTCGGTTTGGCAACCAAACCCATCCAGCCTTTTACCTCCCGTCCCCCCCGCCCGCCCGCTCGCAGCCCCTCCCCGGGCTGGCGCCAACTCCTCCCCGTGCCCGGCCTCCAGCCGAGGCAAGTCGGTGTCTCTTAAGCTAGAGAGAGGAGGGGAGGGAAGGCAGGGACCAGCCGGCTGACAATGGGCCGGAGCGGCTGAGTTGGAGCAAATTCCGCGGCGGAGGTGGCGTCCCAGCTCCAGCGGCTCCGAGGCGAGCGGCTTGGCCCTTCCGCTGGGCGCTCGGAGATGAAGGCGCGCTGGCGCTGAGTTGAGCGGCGAGCTTGCCGAGCGCGCAGCTCCGGGAAGCCCCCCTTCTCCTCCCTGCTGGAAGCCGAGCGAGCCCCGCCGCCCACAGACTCCCGCGGCCGCCCCAGGGCTCCGGGAGGCAGGACCCGGAGGCAGCCCAGCCCTGCCGCCGCCCCGTGCCCTCCACCCGCTGCGCGAGAGGGGACCCCGCTTTCCCCTTGCCGGATGCATCCCTGGCGGAGCTGAGCCATGCGGCGGAGGCTCCCGCTCTGGTTCCGGAGCTTGCTGTGCCTCTGGCCGGTCCTGGTGGGACCCGCGGCAGGTAAGAGGCTCCGTCGAGCGCCTCGTACAATGATTTATGTATGAGGTTTAAGTGACTGAGACACACTCCTGGCTACGCAGCAATGTTATTTCTGACTTAGTATACTATGAAATCCCCCAAATCCTCCCCACTCCAGGGGAAGGATACTATGAAATCCCCCAAATCCTCCCCACTCCAGGGGAAGGATACTATGAAATCTACATTTCCTCCCCACTCCAGGGGAAGGATACTATGAAATCCCCCAAATCCTCCCCACTCCAGGGGAAGGATACTATGAAATCTACATTCCTCCCCACTCCAGGGAAGGATACTATGAAATCCCCCAAATCCTCCCCACTCCAAGGGAAGGATACTATGAAATCTACATTTCCTACCCACTCCAGGGGAAGGATACTATGAAATCCCCCAAATCCTCCCCACTCCAGGGAAGGATACTATGAAATCTACATTCCTTCCTCCCCACTCCAGGGGAAGGATACTATGAAATCCCCCAAATCCTCCCCACTCCAGGGGTAGGATACTATGAAATCCACATTCCCTCCCCACTACAGGGGTAGGATACTATGAAATCCCCCAAATCCTCCCCACTCCAGGGGTAGGATACTATGAAATCCACATTCCCTCCCCACTACAGGGGTAGGATACTATGAAATCCCCCAAATCCTCCCCACTCCAGGGGTAGGATACTATGAAATCCACATTCCCTCCCCACTCCAGGGGAAGGATACTATGAAATCCCCCAAATCCTCCCCACTCCAGGGGAAGGATACTATGAAATCCACATTTCCTCCCCACTCCAGGGGAAGGATACTATGAAATCCCCCAAATCCTCCCCACTCCAGGGGAAGGATACTATGAAATCTACATTTCCTCCCCACTCCAGGGGAAGGATACTATGAAATCCCCCAAATCCTCCCCACTCCAGGGGTAGGATACTATGAAAGCCACATTTCCTCCCCACTCCAGGGGAAGGATACTATGAAATCCCCCAAATCCTCCCCACTCCAGGGGAAGGATACTATGAAATCCACATTTCCTCCCCACTCCAGGGGAAGGATACTATGAAATCCCCCAAATCCTCCCCACTCCAGGGATAGGATACTATGAAAGCCACATTCCCTCCCCACTCCAGGGGTAGGATACTGCAAAATCCCCAATTCCTCCCCACTCCAGGGGAAGGATACTATGAAATCCCCAATTCCTCCCCACTCCAGGGGAGGAAATAAATATTCAAAAACATTATTGGTATCTATTTTTATTTTTGAAATTTACCGGTAGCTGCTGCATTTCCCATCCTAGGCTTATACTCGAGTCAATAACTTTTCCAGGTTTTTGTGGTAAAATTAGGTGCCTCGGCTTATATTCGGGTCGGCCTATACTCGAGTATATACGGTATAGGAAATACGCTAAAACAGAGGTGGTATTCAGCAGGTTTTGACCTGTTCTGGAGAACCGGTAGTGGAAATTTTGAGTAGTTTGGAGAACCAGTAAATACCAGCTCTGACTGGCCCCGCCTCCATCTATTCTCTGCCTCCCGAGTCCCAGCTGATCGGGAGGAAATGGGGATTTTGCAGTAACTTTCCCCTGTAGTAGGGAGAGAATGGAAATTTTACAGTATCCTTTCCCTGCCATGTCCAGGAAGCCACACCCACAGAACCGGTAGTAATTTTCTTTAATCCCACTACTGCTCTAAATGTATTACTGTATATATGCATGGATAAGCTCATTTGCAGATAAGCTGAAACTGATTTTGGGGATGCATTTTGGCACCTAAAATTCTCAGTTTCTCCATGAGTATGTACACTACAAATGTAAAATAGCAGATGTTCCTTAGCATTCATATTAATTTTTGTTTGGCTCTTCAAAAGAAGAGCCATCTTCTTGTGCCTAAGTCTAGGCACATCAGAGGAGGTAGGTTGCTCCCAGATCGGCCCAAATCGGCTGAACCAGTAGTGGCGGCGGTGGGAGGCTCCACCCACCTGCCCGGATACTTCTGCACATGCACAGAATTGGCGCACATGTGCAAGCACGAGTGAACTGGTAGCGCCAGGATTTGAAACCCACCTCTGGGGGACATCTTCTGCTTCTTCTGGTTTCTCATCCTCTTGGTAGCCCAAGGTTGTCCTGTCAAGAAGCACCAACCATGAGTACTAGCACTACCTTTATTGTCAAGTTACAGTAACCTTGCCAGTCTGAAAGCACCTCTCCCCTCTCTTATGGTTTTCTCCCAGAAAACTAGAGTAGGGTCCCTCCTGAGGTGCTTCCCACACCCTCTTTTCTTCTGTGGCTAAGATACCTTTTGCCTGATGATTCTGCAGCCTATTGATGCAGGAGGGGTTGCACAGGTAAACCCACCAGTGGCTGGCCAGGTTAGGTGGTCTTAATAGAATGGACCTTATAAATTCATATTAGTTTGGCTTTTCATTCTAGTGCCCTGGAGTCCCAAAGTTGACTTTTAGCTGGAGTGACCTTTCTCTCCAACTTCCTCATAAGTATTAAAAATAGGGCTGAACAGTGTGGCAAGACTCTGTAAAGGAGGGGCACAGGAAGCCAGACGTGGGTGAGAGATAGAACAGAGGTAAAAGCTGCTGACAGCTTAAGACGAAATAGGAACTTCTCTTTTTTTTCCTCCTAAGTACTTTGCTGTAACATTCCAAATGAACTTCTGCTTTTCGAAATGTCATGCTTGTCTCGTGTATGGAAACGCCTTGAGAATGCACAGTATGGAACACGGCATAAAAGTAGCCTCCTGGGCAGAGCCCAGGCAGTTCAGATTTTGGTGTGTGAACACACTGAACTCGATGCATCCAATAAACCTGCTTCTCTCACCTTCGTGGTCTCAAGTCCTGGTCTTTCGTAAGTAGATTACAAACCTCAATCTGCTGCAACATTATGACTCCTCATCTTATTCCCCAAGGCCATTCTCATAGACCATACACTTCTCCACACATGTAGTCTTGGTTTAAAGCTTGGTGAGTTGTAGAAAACAATATAATAAATAATGAAGAGGCTGGGTAACTCTCATCAAAGAGTGACATCTTTTGTTGCTTTTTAACACAGCAAGATAAAAAGGGCACAGAGAATCAGGCATTTATAGCAGTAGATATAACTGTTTATGGCAGCCATAGAGAAGATGAGGACATGCTTTTATTTCAAATCTACTGTATGTTGAACTTTTGAACAACCAGAGAGACTTTTCACCATGGTCAATGGATGTTCAAAAAAAGCTGGAAGATTTTGGGTTCAAGTGCATATACTGATTGAGAAGATTTTAAAGAAGGTACAGCTGAAAGCAGAACTTTTCCCCTTGGGGCTGCTGGAGGAACTGTTTCTAAAAAGGCATGGCACTTGGTTTTTATACATGATACTGCAACAATATTATTGCATGCACAAAGGTAGAATGATTTGACAATACTTACGATGGAGAAATAGTTGGTAAAGAAGATAGAATTCACTGGGATGACCAGGATGTTTTAATTGGGAGAGGCAAAGAAAGGAGGCGGATCTGAATTGCTTAATGCCACATAATGCTCATTTAAACAGAGGCGAGCTTAGATCATATCTCAGGTGTTCTGACACTTCATTCTCCCTTCCACATCCCACTGATTTTTTATTAATTTATTTATCAGCCCAGCAATGATGGCTCATTGCTGATTTCATTTAGATGCCGTATAACTTTCCTGTTCTTTAACTGTCAGTTTGACAAGCGTGCAGTGATTAATTAGCGAATCTTTGCAATGTTCTCTTACTATTCCTGCTTAGTCCATGCTAGAATTGCCTGTACATCTTTTTTTTAAAGAAAGATAAAGAGTTCATTATTATTAATTATGGAACTGGTGAAATGATACAGCCAGGAGTCAGGTTAAATTCACATCCTGGAGAATCAAGATCTTTGCTGACTATTTTGAGTTTTATTCAAAAGGTTAAACATGATGGATCTGATTGCTTTTTCTGACATTAACCTTTTGACTCTGAAAATTAGCAAGGGAGAGAAGATCCTAATCAACTAAGAATACAGTCATACCTATGCATCTTTATAACTCATTCCACATTACTTTCAAGAATTGTAGTCCAAATCTTCTGTCCATTTCTGAAGCAATGAAGCACTAGGTAGGATTGTTTCCCTCCCACAAATGCATTTCCTGCTCTTGAGTTCAGACTAGATATAGTCTACATTGCCTTATTTGGTCTCCTTCATCCAACCATTCAACTCTTCTCTTCTTACCTTCTAACAGTCAGCCGGGTAAGATTCCCATCTTCTGGAACTACAAGAAACTTGTAAAGGGAAGTTGTAAAGGGAAGTTGTACAAGGGGAATCTTAAGACCCCAAAGTTCAGACAGTTTTCTTCAAATTGTCCCTTTTTAGAGCGGTGCTAACTAGTTGGGATGTTGCAAAGATAGTTAACATCTAGAGGTAGTATCACAACTGAGCCCAACATTTCTATTGCTAAGCAAGACAGTCGTTAAGTGAACTTTGCCCCAGTGTACGACCTCTCCTACCACAGTTGTTAAGTGATTCATTGCAATTAAGTTAGTAACATGGTTGTGCAGTGAATCTGGTTTCCCCATTGACTTTGCTTGTCAGAAGGTTGCAAAACCATCATAAATACATGCCAACTGCCAAGCATCTGAATTTTGATCACATTGGTTTTGGGGATGCTATAACAGTTGTAAGTGTGAAAAACAGTGATAATACACTTTTTTCAGTGCCATTGTAATCTCAAATGGCTACAATGGTTACAATGGTTAAATGGTTACAATGGTTACAATACACTAAACAAATGGCTGTATGTTGAGGACTACCTGTATAGGATCTCCTGCAATGTTCTCCCCAAAGATTGACTTCTTTTACGTTAGCAATGGGGCAAAGATGCTTAGTAAGTTTCAGATAAACACCAAGGTGTTCATTCAAATATCCTTGCATAAAAAAGATGTCATGTTTAGTTCAATACTCGGTTGAACTATATTGTTGGAGTCTGTTGATACTAATATTTGGGTACTGCTTTCCACTTGCCTTGAAATGCACTGATTGGAAAAGTACCAATGGACTGGTGATTTAAAAAAATAAAGCAGGGGTGGATCCTAGAAATTATAGACTGATTAGCTTTAAATCTGTTCTGGATAAATGAGTGAGAAAACATTGGGCAACATAAAAATATCTGCCTTAATTTAGGAAAAATATTGCGGAAGGAAAGTCAACACAACATTTACAAAGAAAAGCAAGGATCACATGGTGGAGGTCATGGTCTCTTTACACGTCAATAGTCTTTTTGTAAAGTTCTTCAAAAGAGATCCAAGAGCAAATGTAGAACTGTAGGAAAAGAAGTAGCACCTCTAATGGACTGATATTGAAGAGGGTCAGTATGTCATGCCCCCATCGAAGCCTGAATCTCTGGAGGAGGATGAGCTAGAGCTGGAGCAGACAGAGATTGAGGGGGTTTGTTGACTTTGGAGGAATGTGGGGAAGAGCACACTGAGGCAGCTTTTTAGCAGAGAGAAACAGGGGCAGGATGACCGAGAAAAGGCAAGCAGTGGGAATGAGGAGCAATGGAGCTCAGGTGATGAGCAAGGACTGCCACCTCCTGATCCCCGAGCACAGAGAGTGGAGAGAAGGTGGGAACAGCACAGAGTGACCTGATGACTTGGGAGGAGAGTATCCAGCCCCCTTTCACAAGACATATCTGGGGACTGAGATTTAAAGTGATACTCTGGGGAGGGGAGTTTGTTGGGAACAAATGCTGAATTTGTAGATTCTTGTGTGCCATTGAAGACATTTGGAGTTTGCAGGACTGCTTGCTTCTTCTTTGCTTCATGAACTCAGAGCCTTGTTCCTTACTTTGTGGACTCATTGCTTCTTCCTTGCTTCGTGGATTCATTTCCCTGTTCCTTTGTTTGCTGGACTGTGCACAGTGTGTGTGTGTGTGCATGTGCACACACTTTGCTCTGGGAATTGCCAAGAATATGGGAGTGTTTGGGGAAATTTGGAGCATTAAAGGGGAGTTGGAACTCTCAGCTGGCTGTGTGGCCTTTGTGCCATCACACAGTACTAACTGTGACTGATCAGGAATAGGATCTGTGGTGACTAGTAGCATGATGAAACTATCCATAGAGCGAATTAGTTTCCATTCTCTGGATTTTTCTATCCTCAATATCCTAAACATTTCCACATGAAATGTTTGGGAAAGTGCCATAAAGTATAAGGCAACCATATCATGTAATATTAGACCCAAATTCTCTATGAGATGATCTCCTCCTGCACAAAACTTTCATGACAGTCTTAGAAATTCAATGGGGCATTTTTTTTAAGTGCAACCTTGGTACATCTAATCCCAACAGCTAATTCTGTGCAGGACCCGTACTCTCTGGAACGAATTGCTGTTGAAATTGACTTAGGTGTCTGGTCTTATTAAAATTTAAAAGGAGGTTAAAACCTTCAATTTATCTTCAAAATTTATTGAGGTTTTTAGAATTCAGCTATAATGTTAGTTTTCGAATTTAGAGTGATATTGGTATTTTATCTACTATATGTATTATATATCCCAAAACAATTGAAGTGGGCAACGTATATATATACAGTATATATCTTTAAGTTAATAAATAAAATCCAATTTGCTTGTTTTTGTAGAACTCTAAGATGAAGTAGTGCAATAACAATGGAGTATTTCAGCTTATAATAACTTTGTGGTTGACACTACTGGGAATGTAATGTTAAGAGATTTGGAAGGGTCCAAATTATCTTCGTTTGCAGTAACCCAAGACTGTGAGCACATACAATCCCAAAGTTTCTTTTGCAGGTTTCCTAGAGCTCACCAAGATGATGAGGTTAAATTTGATGATCACCCACTGAAGAACAAAAGGCTAATTTCCCACTGACTTTGGAAGAGGACTGGTGCAGAATCATGAATGGGACTAGAACTCACAGTCTCCCAGTTTCTAGCCTGATGCCTTAACCAAACTCTCTGCTGTCTCTTTCTCTTTAATACTTACATGCACAGAAATAATATCCAGAACTGAAGAGTAAGGAGAGCAATCCTTATCTCTTTCATGATGTCATTATTCCATTTATAGCTATGCATGGAAGACAACACCAGTTGAGAACAGAATGGTAATCTGCCCTCCAAAGTTACCAATTCCTGCTTTAGAATAAAGAAGATTAAAATCCAGAAGACCATAATCATAGTTTGTAAAATTATACATAAATTGAGGGAAGTGGGAGAGGAGGTCATTTTCTCATAATAATACATAATCTAACTTCCTGTATGAAAATGGAACGATACAAGATTTTAGGCACAGAAATAGAAGCACTGCTTGTAATTAACATACAGTAAGACACTGTCAATTCTTATCAACTTGAAATACTTTGAAAAGCTATTAGGCGTAAACTATAAACTTCTCAGTTTGTACAGAACATAGTGTTTAGATATTACTTTTAGGAACTTCAAACATGTATAAAAATAAGAAATAACACCCCCCAAAACAGAATCGTAAAACAAAGTAGGGATTTCTGTTTTTCTTAAAACAAGAGAATTCAATTTTAAAGTTTATTTACTTATTCAATTTGAACTGCTGCCCACTTTTCCCAAATGAATCTAGACGGTGTCCAACTATTAAAAACAACAATCCAATAAAAAGTTAAAAACCAATAAAGAATCATCTAAAACATCAGAAGCTGCTTAGAAAATAAAAATAACTGCCGGGGTTCCAATAACATCCAAAATTAAATCAGAGTCCAAGGCAAAGTATTGCTCAAAGTTCCAATTTGTTAAGAGAGTCATGTTGGCACATCTGGGAAAACCTGAATCTGAAAGCTTCCCGGTTTTCCCCACCCAGTTGAAAGTTCAAGATCTTGCCTCCACACCCACAAGTCTATCACATGGTCTAATCTTCCACTGCCATGCTGGCAGTTCCACCCATCCAGTTCCGGTCAGGTGCCGAGGTGTAGAGACAAAGGATGACCTTGGATTCTAGAAAGGAATTTTATTTTGACAACATCACATTCTACTCCTTACCATTTTCCTTCCCAATTCACCACTAATGAAGCAGCATAGTAGAATAGAATATGAGTGTGGCAGGCCAAGGATCCTAACAGGAACCATCTGCAGACCTGACAATAACTATGATTGATAGCCAAACTCATTCTTGTGTCAAGCTCAAGAAAACCGCTGTAAAAATTGCCCACCATTGTTGGAACCCCAAGCACATTGCAGAGCTAAGTCTTCAGGACCTTCCTAAAGACCACCAAGGTCCAGGCCAATCTAAGTTATGGGGTGGAGAGAGGATTATGTTCTAAAGCAGTATTTCTCAACATTGATAACTTTTAGAAGCATGGAACTCAACTCCCTGCCTTTAAGCTCCAAATTAAGATCTTGTAACTCTGGGGGCAAACCTGGCATCTCTACCCTTGTTCCTTAATCTGATGTCCTTTGGATAAGTCAGAACTAGCAGAAATTTTGGGAGCTTTAATCCCAATTTATTTGTAAAAGGCGAAAGATCTCTGAAAAGAAACAAAAAAATATGGGACGTGGTGTTTAGAGAAATTAGAGCACTTTTGAATGTAAATTTAGACATGTCACTGAGAATTGCATTACTATTGCTGGTGGAAAAATGGGATATAAATGAAACAAAAAAGGAAATGATTGTAAATTTGATAATGGCAGCTAGATTAGTAATGGCTAATTATTGGGGACGAAATTGGGATATTCAAAGAAAGGAGTGGTATAATGAAATTTGGAGTATGGCAATACATGATAAATTAATAACAGAAATTAAATTTTAAAAAGGGATGATTAAAGCAAATAATTATAATGAAATATGGGGAGATTTTATAAAATCAATGATGGTGGAAGGCAAAGGGAATAAACCTACTGAAGAATATGTGTTGTTTTGGAGGGGATAAGGGCACAATTAGAATATATGGCATATCTTTCAGTTATCATAGACGAAGAAATATAAAGGGAAAACAAGGTCTCTGGGGGATGGGGGTGCACCGTAATATTTGTGGTTTTTTTCCCTTTTCCTTTTTCCTTTCTTTTTTGTATTTACTATGTTTATATTATTTGAATTAAAAAATAAAATTTATTTTTTTAAAACCCCAATTTATTTGGAGAACATCAAATTGAGGAAGCCTGTCCAAAGCTAAGGAATCACCTTTTGCAAACGGATGATAAAAGCTCGAGTATCAGTTTTGTAACAGATGTGTTTTATGCATCTGCAATATATATCCTTCCTTCACAACCAGCTAACTATCCAAAGTGATAAGTACCTGCATATGCCTCCTTCTTCCTCTTTATTACCAACACTAACATCAACGTCTGGACGTTTTATCATTAAGTACGGCAGCCTATTGTATTGTTATGTGTAGATAAAATATAGTTGCTAAGAAACACCAGGATTAACATGCTGACAGAGCAGCCTTCCTTTGATAATTTAGGCATCAGTTGTCTGCATCTCTAATTGGCAAGGAAATAATTTCCGGAGAAAAGCTGTCAGCCTGGGAAAGAAAAGGGAAAAAAAACCCCACAACACTGGATGTTATGAATGAATGAGAATAGTCTCTTTCCATGCCCATCCCTGAAATGGAGAGAGGGTTATCTATTTTGTTGATTTCAGATGCGCATTGAGTTCACCTGAACCACCTGAAAAAAGGTGTCTAAAAATCTAATTGTTGCCAGATGTTATCAGACTTCATTGCACTCATTAAGAAAATGGGACCCTTGGCTGATGTTAAATAGGGTTGCAGGAACAGGAATTATGTTCATATGTGTCTTCAGAATGCACCCACAGCTCTGAAGAAGGTGAACTAACACCTGGAAATAGGTTTTAATCCTTCAAACCGAGAGGTGTACAAAAATATCAAACAAATTAAATCATGTCAGCATTTAAAAGAACAAAGCAAAAAAGATGAGCTCTGGAGATGCATTATCACAGGCAAACTTTGCCCACAGCCTGGAGTTTTTGACTGCAGTGAGAAGAAAAAACACTACTCAAAGAAGGGTTCATCATTTGGAGCAATGGATATTGCTGATGAGCAAGATGTCATGGTGGCAACTGAAACTTCTCTCTGAAGTTTTGCACCTTCAACCAAGCCCAACCCTCAAGCATCAGTCTCCGCACAAGAAAAAATGGAGGACCTATGAAGCAAACAGTCCTCACCTTCTCCTCCTGCAGAGTAAGGAACTGGATGGCATGAAAGTTAAACTGAATCTTAGCAAGATAGAGTTGTTATCTGCCTAGAAGTCATTAAGGTTGGTGCTGCTGGTTCTCAGCTGGGTTGAACTGTCCTTGAAGAATGAAGTCTGAGTGTCTCCTGGATTCATAGCTTTTGCTTGATCAGGAACACTTGTGACCAGTGCAGCCTTGGTCCAGCTCTCATCTTGAATCCTGCAACAGGATTCTCATAGAGATGCTTTGTAAGTCTATTTAATACTTTGACTTTAAAGCTCTATGCTACACGTGGGAGTGTCTTCTCCAAAAGAGTTTTGTCCATTGTGGGAGATGGACCAGAGAAGCAATGCTTCAGGCCTTTCCTTTTGGGGTACTACCAGAGCATAACCCTTCTCCCAAGTTGTGCTCTGACAGTCTGATTATTCTGCAATATTCTGTGCCTGTGATCTAGGCTTTCCCCCACTTCTGGAATCCAGGAGGACTATGAAAATGCTGATATTTTTGTGGGCTTTGGGGGCGGGGAGGCTGAGGTGATATATTACTCTTTAATGTGATTTATTGTTTAATTATATTTATGAACTTTTCATAGAAACTGCTTGGCTTTTGTAGTCTCAGATGGGATTATATATTAGATGGAAGATAGATAGATAGATAGATAGATAGATAGATAGATAGATAGATGGATGGATGGATGGATGGATGGATGGATGGATGGATGGATGGATGGATGGATTGGGTGGATGGGTGGGTGGGTGGGTGGGTGGGTGGGTGGTTGGTTGGTTGGTTGGTTGGTTGGTTGGTTGGTTGGATGGATGATAGATAGATGATAGACAGACAGACAAATAAACAGATGGGTACATAGACAGACAGACAGACAGACAGACAGATTAACCTTTTCCACCCAATAGGTTCAGCTTTCTAGGCTACCTTTTTAATATCATACCCAACTATGAGAATCTCAGTCATTGATTGTGGTTTTGGGGAGCTCATTGTTTTCTTGACCTATGTTTTTCCTGACTTCCTTATTTCCCAGGAAGGTCATTAGTGTGAAGGTATTTAGTTAAATTGTGACTTGTGTTTAGCCAGGCAGTACTCTCATTCTCTCTCTCTCTCTCTCTCTCTCTTCTTGAAACCCCTCCCTCAATCCCTACAAATGTGCCTACAGCAAAGTAATTAGGAAAACCAACGATGTAAATCCCCTATGATAAGCTTGTCCTATTTAGGGTACAACTACAGGCTGAACTTCAATAACACCTTTGACAAAATCAAACATCCTGCAGCCTTTTACAAAGCCATAAATTACTCACCTGTAAAATAATGACTGCAGGGAATTAGGATAGCTTCCCTGAGCCCATTGATCAATGTTGGACTAAATGAGGCAGCAGAAAGGCTGCAGAGCGCCTTCGTTTCATTTCCCCCTCCTTCTTTCTCCCCTCCCCAGTCAGTCCTCTGCTGCCCTTAGCAACTTTCCCTCTGTCTGAAGGAGAAGAAAACAAATGAGACCTGTAACAAAATGTTGCAGCTGCAAAGTCAGGTTATTTCTCACTGCAATTGACTTGATGATTGGGTTCAGACAATATCTTTTACCTGATTCTGAAGGGTCTTATTTCCTTGCATTGCAGAATATTTTGAACTGGAAGGAAGCCAGGTTCTCACAACGGGCTTCACCGCAAAACATGAATTGAGGCTTAGACTCCACAAGCTTAGCATCTTGTAAAGATACATCTCCTCAACCTTTCCCCAATTGGTGAAGCAGGTGATATAAACCCAGTAATTTGCCAGAAGTGGAAACTGGTATATAACAATCTGGTCCTTGATTGCTCTATCTTCTACCTTATTTATAGGAAGATTGCATTTATTATTTACAGGAAGATTGCATTAAAAGCAGAGTAAGTAAAATCTTTATTCGGTCAAAGACCAGCAATACCATTAGTTTTTACACTGTATCAAAAAATACTAACATTAAAAGCATTAAGCGAATAAATGATCATCATCTTCCAGGCTCTTACCTGAATTTGAGGCATGCCTGTCTCAATTCTTAACTGGGCATTTGGAGTTCCATTGGGTGCAGCTAAGATGGCTCGCAGGAATTTAGTTTGCATGGTTTCTAGTGAGTCTCTCTTTGCAAGGATTCCTGATTGTGCCCCATAAAGAATTTGTGCCAATGTTTTGGCCTCAGAATGTTTTAAGGCAGCAGGTACTAACTGACCTCCACCTGTATAAAATAAATGTTTGATTGCATTTGAGGACCTAATGGCTACTTGCAATGTGTGATCCAGGTGTGCCTTCCATGTTCTTAGCGAGTGGAAAACCACACCAAGGTATCTAAATGTTCTAACCTGTTGGGCCATTAAAAGCAGAAATTCAAGTCTTGAGAAATGGCAGACTGTGGACTGCAAAACCCCAGATGATCATCAGAGGGCAACATACAGTGCTCTGTGTCTTATTGTTGCCAACTAATGGGGTGTGTGTGTCTGTGTGTGTGTGTGTGTGTGTGTGTGTGTGTGTGTGTGTGTGTATAGTATATAGTCTAGAATTGATAGCCTGAAATGTATAAATATATTTCTGGCCAAGAAGTAAATCTGCACTTAGGCTCTGATAGTTGGAACTTAAAAAACAAAACAAACCCATTCTTTAAATAGATTTTAGCTTTGTCAGGCAAACTGTAGTCTCAACATCTGGCACTTCCCTGTGTTTTATTCGGAGCTCTTGCAAGACTCATTCCACTTATGTTGGAGTAATTCCATTATCCACCGTGGGACTGTCCCAAAGCTCTTGAAAATCCAATATGCCCCTTTGATGGTATGCCATTAGATTGTCACACACAATGGCAGCTAATTATTTATTTAATAGACTCTCCAGTTCTGCCAGTCCTACTTGCAGTCTACACTAAAGTACACAGCAGTCAATCCCACTGAAAATAGCTAAGGCTAATCAGTTTTGGATTGTACTTTTAACAGAAGAGGCATCATTCCAAACTGCAGGCATTCAAGTAGGCAGCTTCAAATCATCTTCCCAATATATTATGCTAATCAGATCCGCTTCCCCTAGTGTAGTGAAATAAATGCAATTTGATTAAAGGGGGTAATTGTAAATCATTAAAAAAAAACTGAAGCCTTTTCAGAAAGCATAAGGACTGATATTAGAGAGGAGGTTTGCCTAAGTTTCTACTTTATTGCCTAACCCACTAATTCCTTCCCCCCAAAGTGGAAAGTCTGTTTTAAAGATTTTACACAAAAAAAAACCTTGAGTCAATAAATTTAAAATTGCAGAGGGACCCTGCTTTTCCTTTTCATGGACACATTAGGGATGGTGAGTGCCTGTTATGCACAAATGTCCATTAAATATGAAAGTACATCACTGCAGTGATTTGTGTCATTTGAGTCATTACTTCACCGTGCAAGTCACATCATTTGGGTCAAGTTGATCTAAATGACAGTTTGTGTAATTCATGTAATGATTTCATTATAACAATTCATGTAAATTGTTGCAAGAACTTGTAAATGGTAGAAGGAAACAAAAAAGGCAATTATAGAAATTGATGCCTATAATGGAATTTGTGCTACCTCCATAAAGACACCCGTTGCACTCATAATGCAAATGGAACAATATACAAATGATGTAAAAGTGTCCCCTTGGGACTTAGACAACTGTTGATTATTTCTTTAGGATACTCTTGAGGTTTGATCTTCTCTCCATTGAAGTCATCTAGCCCCCGGGACCTGCTTCACTTTGATGCAGGGGAGCAGAATGGCTGATAGATAGTGCTGGTTTTAGGATGGTGAAGAAAAATGTCTGAAGGTCTTTACACGTCTGCCTTTTCCAACTCAAAGGTTCCAAAATAAAAGAGAGACAGTCCAAATACATTTTTCCCATGAATTGGAGCATTGAAGTGTTGTATCCCTGAAGTCTGGAAAACCACACAACAACTTCTGATGAAACCAAAGTTGGTAGGCGTGTTTTGTCATTAGGTTCCCTGGAATAATGATATTGTTCACTAGTCAGCAAGAGATCTAATCATTGGTGAAATTCAATTTTTTTACTACCGGTTCTGTGGGTGTGGCTTGGTGGGCATGGTGTGGCTTGGTGGGTGTGGCTTGGTCACATGGCAGGGGGAAGATTAGATCTCACCACACTCAGGGGCCAGCCAGAGGTGGTATTTGTTGGTTCTCCGAAGTACTCAAAATTTCCGCCAGCGGTTCTCCAGAACTGGTCAGAACCCTTATGGATTTCGTCCCTGGATCTAATATAATTCTGCTAATCCGGATACACTATCAGAAATATGTGCTATTAACAATTATAATAAAATGATCTTCAAAACTGTAATAGCAAATAGAGAGATCTAAGCACTATCTGTTCATTGCTCTTCCTCTCTAATGTTACACATGCAGTTACAATTGTTTTTATTCAACTAATTAGTGATTTTGCTCTTTTTTCTTTGAGAAACATCTGACTATGTGCATCTTGGGCTATAGAGGAAGGTCCATGTCATTTCTTCACTGTCCTCCTCATTCTTTAAATTAATTTAGGAAGAATTTTAAAAATGATTTACATTATTTTGACATATTTGGAAACCCTAATGGTTCTTAAGAGAGAATGCCAATTTTATCTTGTTCCCAAGGAGAAAGGGCTACTTGGTCTTTCAGTCTCTCTCTGTCTCCCTCCCTCCTTCCCTCTTTCTTTCCCTCCTTCACTTTCTCCTCACTGTCTCTCTTGTTATGCCTCTTTAGGTGGGAAGAGGACAACCCCAGTCCTTTTGAGTCCCTTCTCCATCTCTTTCAGGAGAGATTTCATCTCTTCTGAAATCATTTAGAGTTGACTAGGAAAAGGAGGAGAAAATACAGAGGGAAGGATAATCTTCAGGAACAAGATTGTTAATGATGTATTAAAAGTTTGGAAAAAGTTGCAGCCAGGTTAAATTAATAGCCTTCACCCTACAACACATAAATTAATTAAGGAGAAAAATCAAGATAGCAATGATAAAAAATAAATACTTAATCAGCAGCCTTTCATAGGGTTGGAAAGTGCAGAGTGAAACTGTACTTCATGGAGATTTGGAAAAAAAAGGGCAAGCAGAATTCTCTTACGCTCTTAGCAGCCCAGTGGTAATTCTTTTAAATTGCCTGCACAATTCTGCTTCAGCAGAAATGCACGGATGTGAGCGTATTATTATTATTTTAAAGTAAACTGCAAAGTTGACTCCTGTAATTAAATGGGCAATTTCAGTGGCTGGGCTTGAAGACAACTCATTTTGGAAAGACACAAGTTCAGGAAGTAACCGATCAATGATAGCTGAAAGAGCCAGAAGCAGAATGTGCTTTACTAGTTGCTTAGCAAAAAGGAACGAGCAAGCAATTAACACATATTGAAGACAAAAGGCAAAGCTCCTTCAGGAAAAAGTTGCTGGACACGAAATCCCTTGGCAACTGGAAATTTCAGGGTAAGGAGAGGTATCATCAAGTCATCATCTTCCTTTGGGCAAGATCTGTCAGAATTTGCTGCAGAAAAATCAAATCCAGAAAGCATACACAGATAACTGATTTAGCTGGATTCATTAACTTCTTTATATGCCTAATAACAGATGAATAAATGTACAATACCAATAGTAGATTCTTTCAACGTGGTAGAAGTTACAAGCAGAACACAAGCAGGAGAGGACAACTAGTTTCATTTCAGAGTTTCAGACAGAGTCTTAAGTTTCTGTTTCAATTCTTTGCACAGACTCAGAAGGCTAAACCATGCCCTGGCCCCTATCTGTTTCCGCTCCCATTGGCTGACCTTGTTGCTATGCCTATTCATTGGCTGACCTTGTTATCATGTCTCTCCCAGTCATGAATATTCTAACAACAACTCCCTCAGTCTCAGAAATCCATTTTTCTATTCTTACTCTTGCCTTGCTATTTTGGTCCCAAAAATGCTTTTCCAAAAGGCGATAGAACTTTCTTGTCCCCCCCCCCCCTCAAAATATTTCACTTCTCATCTAAGAAGTGGAACTGAAGAAGCTTCTTGAATGAGAAGTAAAATGTTTTCAAGGAAAAAAAAAAACCCCAAGAAATCCAATTGTCTTTTGGAAAAACACATTTGGGACAAACCATTTGCTATTCTGATCTTGCCTCTTTCTTTAATTTGCTGTGTTAGGATAAAAGTTACCGAAATTGCTGAGAAATTACAATCAGTCTCCCCTCGGTGATACATGTGTTACTCCAACTAGAGCTACGCTGCTATGCCTTGGTAGAGGCCAGAACGAGACGCTGGTGGCTGAACTACAGGCTGAAACAAATCAGCTTATCCTGGCTGACAAATTCATCTTGTCATGAAAAAGACAAAAGAGCTGTGAAGCTGTCATGGCACATTCTGCCTAGAATGGACAAGAGAAAACATGGCCAAAGTCAAGTTTGACTCAGATGTATCTCACGACAGAGTCAAATCCTCACTAGCCTCGCTCTTGTTCTCTCCGACGTGTCTTCTGCCATTCCTAAATACTTCCACGATGCCCCCTCTGCTGCATTTAGAAACGTGTCCATCCTGATGAAATGTGATGCGGTGCCTTCAACGGTAATAGAAGAGAGATTTAACAACATTCCCCTTTTCAAGAAAGCCTTCGGGGGTCTGTTTTGAATGCAGAGGTTAAGACCTTGGCGTGCATTCTCCTGAGCTACCCTCTGGATCATGCTTGCTGCTTAGAGATAATCTCTCCCCTCATCAGTAGATGCTTGGACTGGCCTCAGCCGGAGACTGTGCTCTTTCAACTGAGAGATCAGTCCGTGTAATCACCACCAAAGTCTGCATTGTTGCAATTGCCATTAGAAGCTCGCTGGTTTGAAAGGAATGGCTTTGACCCCAAGTTTAGCTAATCCACTCTGACTGACACTCCACATACTTACATCCTCTCATACAGATCTAGGTATATATGCACACACATCTATATCTCTCCTGTCCCTCTTCTTTCTTTTTCAACCTCTAATCTGTGGTCAGGAGATTCTTCTCTGATCCATGTTGGCTCGTCTTTCCCCAATCTTTCTTCTTTCTTTTTAAATCTTTGACTACATAGCTAATGAATAAGAATGCAGTGGCTCAGTGGCTAAGATGTTAAACTCATCGATCAGAAGGGCGGAAGTTCAGTGGTTTGAATATCTAGCACCCCATAATGGAGTGAGCTCTCATTACTTGTCCCAGCTTCTGCCAGCCTAGCAGTTAGAAAGCATGTAAAAATGCAAGTAGAAAAATAGGAACTGCCTTTGGTGGGAAGGTAACAGTGTTCAGTGCGCCTTCAGCATTTAGTCATGCAGGCCACATGACCACGGAGATGTCTTCATACAGCGCTGGCTCTTTGGTTTGAAACGGAGATGAACACCACCCCCTAGAATCAGGAACGACTAGCACATATGTACGAGGGGAACCTTTACCTTTATATAGCTAATGAACAAATAATAAGTAACTCTTACCTCCTTGCTTGTTAGCTCTTGGGCTGTCTCCTTTTGCCCTTCGATTTAGCATTCTTTAGCAGGTTCCAAAGCAATCCAGACAGAGTGAGGGTGATGTTGGGGAGCTCTTTGTCATTTCACAGTGCAACTCCTGCTGTGGCTGTGAGCTGTAGTTTTCATGGCTTCTGAAATTTGGTTTGTGGGTGGCCCAAACAATGTGCTTGTCTGTTTATGTGCATGTGTGTGCACCATAAAGAAAGGAGTCTTATACAATATACAATAGCAGAGTTGGAAGGGACCTTGGAGGTCTTCTAGTCCAACCCCCTGCCTAGGAAGGAAACTCTATACCATTTCAGACAGATGGCTATCCAACATCTTTTTAAAGATTTCCAGTGTTGGGGCATTCATAACTTCTGGAGGCACGCGGTTCCACTGATTAATTCTTCTGTCAGGAAATTTCTCCTCTGTTCTAAGTTGCTTCTCTCCTTGATTAATTTCCACCCATTGCTTCTCGTTCTAACCCTCAGGTGCCTTGGAGAATAGTTTTGATTCCCTCTTCTATGTGGCAACCCCTGAGATATTGGAACACTGCTATCATGTCTCCCCTAGTCCTTCTTTTCATTAAACTAGACATAACCAGTTCCTGCAACTGTTCTTCATATGTTTTAGCCTCCAGTTCCCTAATCATCTTTGTTGCTCTTCTCTGCACTCTTTCTAGAGTCTCCACATTTTTTTACATCGTGGCGACCAAAACTGAATGCAGTATTACAAGTGTGGCCTTACTAAGGCATTATAAAGGGGTACTAACACTTCAGGTGATCTTGATTCTATCCCTCTGTTTATGTGGCCTAGAACTGTGTTGGCTTTTTTGGCAGCTGCTGCACACTGCTGGTTCATATTTAAATGCTTGTCCACTAGGACTCCAGGATTCCTCTCACAATTACTACTATTGAGTAGCACTAGTTTGCTCTCGCCCACCTCACCATGTGGCACACATTGACTGCCATTGCCATTAGACATTAAATGCAACATTGGACTTGAAGATTTATAGGCCTATAGCTATAGGTAAAGAACCTCTTCTTTCATTTACCTGCCATTTCCCCAGTCAGATAACTCATATTCATGCTGGGAATAGTGGTTTGAAGATGATTGGGGGGGGGGGGGTTTCCAACAGATGGCCAACCTATCCTGCAGATACAAGACAGAATAGAAGCAATTGGAATTTGCAAAATCCATACCTGATTGGTTTTCTTCCATTCCCAGATGGAAGATAGTTTAATTAGGTTATTGCTTAATCAGGCTATTATATCTGAGCTGCAAAAATCTGGATAAATGCTAGATAAGAGTTAAGTGGTACAGAAAACTTTATGTATCCATCCACTGAGCATCTGGATCTTTGTAGCCCAGATTTTCCTTTCAAAATTGTTTACAGCCAAGATTTACTGTTTCTTTTCCCAGCTTTCATTTGGAATTAGAACTGGAGATGTTTTTTTACTAATCATGATGATAAAACAATGATCAACTGTATGTTGTGACTCATGGTGCAAACCTGGCCTTTTATACCATCCCATGGCTGGATCCAACTTATGAAAGACCAGGATTTGCACCATGAGCCTAATACATGTTTCTTCTCTGAAGACACATGTGGATGGGTCCTCTGCTTGCTCTAATTGATTAGCAGAGATAATTGAAAAAAAATTACCTTAATAGAATGATCTGCATGGCTTCCTCTGTCTCTACAACAGTGAATATCAAATAACATCATCAACACTTAATAAGGTCAGAATTCTGCTCCACAAATGATATTATTGCTTTTGTTCTAAAAATAGAGCTGGTTTGCACCTTTTTAAAAAACCAATTTCCAAAATATTCACTAGCACTAGCACTTAGACTTATATATCACTTCTTAGTGCTTTACGGACCACTCTAAGCAGTTTACATAGTCACTGCCCCCAACAATTTGGGGTCCTAACTTACGTAACCTCAGAAGGATGGAAAGCTGAGACAACCTTGAGCTGGTCAGGATCGAACTGCTGGCAATTGTAGAATTAGCCTGCAATACTGCATTCTAACCACTGTGCCACCATGGCTGATGGTTATGCAGTTTCTATATTTCCCCAGTAAAATATTTATTGTTGGATCTATTATAAAAGTATATTGAACAAGTTGAGTTTAGTCAAAACTGAACTATGATTCTGCTGTAGTTGCAGGGGTAACGAATTAAAATACCTTTCTAAGGTTGTCTGCTAAATTCAACAGGTATATTTTGAACAGAGGATGTAGTGGCTCCAAGATTCTCTTAAACCTATCCTAACCTGGCATTATCTGGTTCTATTAGGAATGCAACTGTAATGACATCCCAGAATTCTGGATGGGGATGTGTAAAATCTGTAGTCCTAATGCACCCGGATGAATACCAGGGTGTCTAAATTCTTACTCAAGAAAATATTTGCCAGATAACATGGGTTAATTCAGAAAATATCAAATAAGCTCTGTAGTTATTATCTGAAACTGAGAGAAAAGGGGGAAAAAAACAAGCCTAACTAAACACACGAGATATAATCGGAATGCTGATTTGGTTTTGAATGAAGTCTATATAGTCCTGGATGGGAGGTTAGTCTCATTTTGTAAATGAATATAGAATTTACAAAGTATGTGTCTTTCACTGTAACGCTGCTAATACGATAGACTGCAGGGAGCAGATGGTTCTGCTTTCAAATAATAATCATGAAAATACTCTGAATGCTGGTCTTCGCTATCCTCCATGTTGCTGTAATTTATTGCCTTCGATACTGAAAAAGAAAATACATAAAAAGTGAGAGTATATGAATAACATAAGCCGTGCTGAACCCTAAAGACTTAATTTAAGGAGCTGTGGAAAAGGGTTTAGCTAATTGTGTGTTTCCTTCGGTGGATACACTCAGATGAATTTCAGAAAATCTCAGCTGGATTTACATCTGGTCAAGAAGGCACTAAGAAACTCAGGCATCCTGAGCAATCAGTACTGCTTCCCAGACAGGGAACCATTTTGCTGCATCAGTTCTGTGGGGTCCACTTATATATTTAATGCGAGCAATTATAGCATATAATGTTTGCAGGTACATCTGATTCATTAAACAGATATTTCTTTCTTACCTGGAAGACATTTCTATTCCCATTGCCCTTATAAGGCTTAGGGTAACTGGGCTGTGTGTGTGTGCATGTGCGCATGTGTCACACAAATACAAGTAGTCCTTGACTTATCACAAATGAGCCCAAAATTTGGTTGCTAAGCATGACAACTGTTAAGTGAATTTTGACTCATTTTACAACCATTCTTGTCAGAGTTGTTACGTGAATCACTGCAGTTGTTAAGTTAGTAGAGCCGAGGTGGCACAGTGGTAAGAGTGCAGTACTGCAGGATACTTCAGCTGACTGCTAGCTGCAGTTCAGCAGTTCAAATATCACCAGCTCAAAGTTGACTCAGCCTCCCATCCTTTCGAGGTAGGTAAAATGAGGACTCAGATCATTGGGGGCAATAGGCTGACTCTGTAAACTGCTTAGAGGGGGCTGTAGAAGCACTATGAAGTGGTATATAAGTCTAAGTGCTATTGCTATTGCTAGTAACACAGGGTTAAATATGGCAAGCCTAATGCCTGGTGGTAAAATCACACAGTAATGACTGTGTGAATTGGGCCTTGAGGTTTAGTAGTTATGACTTTGAAATCAATGTTAACTTTGTGTCGTGGGGTTGTTCTGCCAGCAGTGTGGTTATTGTGCTCTGGACTAGTTGGGGCTTCCAAGTTGTCTCCAAATGTTGCTCCACATAGAGCTCCAGCCACATATTGATCAGGCTATGGGTGTCTATCACCAGAGGCATCCCGATTGAAGAAGAGCTGTGGTTGGTTTCCCCCATTTAAACTAACTGGGCAGCCTTGCATAAAATTAAGTCATTGTTTGATCACTTCCAATATTGTACAATACTTTGAACGGGAAACATTCTATCTGAAAGGCACAAGGCAATTGCTGCTATTAGTTATCTCCCTAAAATATGCCCTCTCTCTTCTTATAGATAAACTTCATCCATGAGGTCAATTCTAGCCCCATCAAATCATAAGCATTAAGAACTTTATTTGTCCTTGTGGTTCTTCAAATGCAGAACTGGGTTATTAAAGGATGGGAGCTTAAATGTCACTTAGGTGCACTGTGACTTATTTGAGAGAGAAGACATGGCTTATTTTACTCAGTTCAATAGTATTCTTTATCGTAGATCCACCAAATCTGGGCTGTAAAAAGATGTCACGGAGCAAGGGACAAAGGCATGCCTGAACGTCTGCGCGAGACACTGTTTTAAAGGCACAGTCTTTTCAAACCTACAATTTAGTCTCATTTTAAAGATGCCACTGCAATTTCTTAATGGATCAAGACATTAAGCAGTTTGATTTTTTTTTCTTCAAAGCCAGAAGTACTATAATGCGTCCAGACTTTTTACCACATGGAGAGGCAAGGGCTTTGTTAAAGAGCAAAGGACATCACAAAGTTCTCCCTTCCAATCATTGAACTTTGCAACCAAATATGGATTTGACCTTTTGCTCTTTTCATTCGGTGTTTCTTCTAAAAGCAATCACCGTCATCCTAGAAATGACTCCCCCCCTCTCCTAATCTCTTCTCTAACTTTCAGAAGGCCTGTTAAATTCTAAACTAAGCTGGATGAAAGTACCAGTTATATTTTCTAAAACCATTTATTTAAGGTTGGGCTTTTCTTTCTGTTTTTTGTTTAGGCCTTACCAACCATTAAGTTAAATGCAACTGTAAACAATTTATTGTCAGCGGGAGTTATTCAATTGCTCCTTTGTCCCAGCACGACAACTTGAAACATTTTTGGCACAAATGAATGTGCTTAATATAATCTTACCTTCAAGAATTTAATTTCCATCTTGACTTACTCAATCTACAGGTGTAGGAAAGAAGAGAGACTGAAACTTTCACTAAGAAACTACAATAAATCCATTCATTGTTTTCAGGCACTGGATGAGGGAGAGTTCTCCGTCTCTCTTAACAGGATCATGTCATTCAACTGTCAATTCCAATCCTAATGAAAGACTGAATTGTATTGATCTTTGAGATGATTGTTGCTGTTGTTATTATTACTAGCCCTTGAAGAAGTGATCTGATGTATTTTATGGTCGTTCAGAAAGAATAAAAACGTACAGAAAATTTTAATTTCCTAGTGTGGCGGCACAGATGAGTTTTTTCTACTAGTCATATGTCACTTCTATCTTTCTATCTAAAATAGCATCTGAATGTCGCACTTCTCGCAGTGTTAAGGTCACATAAACAACCTATGAGCCATGTAGACTGAAGCTAGCACAATGCTGTAGGGCTACAACCTGGTTTCATAACATCATGACCTTTTTCTACGGTGTTGAAAATGTCATGGCTAAACTTGTCCGGCAACTTTATATGAGATGATGAACAAAAATTGGGAGGAAAGGATAAAAAATTATGAGTGGTTATGGCACTGGTAATAAATCTTGTTCTATAGCTAGAGGATTTCTTCATGTGAAGAGGAAGAAACAGGAAGAAAAAAAATATGGAAGAGGAAGAAACTGCAGAACTTTGAAATTTGTTCCAAATGTATTCCTATTATTCCATCATATGGAAATATATGGAATATTTCCACTGCTTGCTTTATTAATAAAAATCCCCCCCACTCTCTCTATTATCATTTTACTGCCATCTGTATTATTTTACATGAGTTCCTATAACTCATGTAATGTTATGACCTATAACAGTGTTTTTCAACCTTCACAACTTTTAAGATCGACTGGCTGAGGAATTCTTGAAGTCCACAGACATGAAAGTTGCCCAGATTAAGAAACATTGTTCTACATATTATGAGAGGCCCAGGGCTTACAAAGGAAAGCAAGATTCATGCCTCCTTTTTCCTCTATGAGCATTTTGGCTCATGAAACATCGTTTTACCATTGGTGGTATGGATGAAAAGGAATTCTGCAATGGAACCTACATTCTGAGATTTTGGTTCATTGGAATTTTGGGTGACTGAAATCTAGCTAGAATTAACCCCTCCCTTCTTCCCTCTATGTGTGTGTGTGTGTGTGTGTGTGTGTGTGTGTGTTTCAGCCATTATAAGTAAAGGACTACTGTCTACCCTTGGCTTTACTCTTGAGAATTTTCCTATGGATTTTAATTAAACATTAGGAAAAAAAAGCTATTACATTGGAAATATGCTTGTAAAAGTAGGTAATCAAATGGAATGGAGCTATTCTGATTTACTAATTTCCATGCAGACATAACCTTTGAAGAAAAAGTTTTCACAAAAAAATCAATTCTGCCACTCTAGCTAAGATTCTGATATTATTCCACCTCATTTTTAATGGATAATTTGTATTTTTGGTGCTGTCATTTGCTTGTTTAAAATTTGCTAATTTAAAGTCATCGCAGGCACTTCAATAAGATGTTTTACAGCAATGTCTCCAAAATTAGCAGTGTGTTGACTGAATATTGAAGAATAGAAGTCCAGCAGATCTAGTGAACACAGCTTGGAAAAAGGCTGTTCTACAAAATGCAAAGGAGGGAAACTGTAAATTAATTTCTTGCCCATAGGAACAACTGAGGATGGCACTGGTGTTGCTCAAAAACTGTGACACGTGACTTGGTTTTAATGTTTATGTGCAGAACACCATACAGAATATAACTAAATCTACAAAAAAAAAAGCATACAGATAGAAAATCAAGCAGAAATAAGAGAAATATAATACTCTAAAATCACTCACACATTCATTTTTTGAAAAACAAGTCTTTGATTAATCAGAATGGCATATGAAGCCCTGACCTCTGGATCATTTCAACTTAAAATATGAACCATGAAGGAGTCATCAGGGCACCATTCTCTGTTTGGAAGCAACAGATGTGATGACTTGGCTTCCACATGTCCAAAGCACTCTTTGGTGTATGCTTCCTTGCAAAATCCTATCCTGGTGTCATTGTTCAAAAGCATTGATAAATGTCAGCTATAAACTTATTAGAATAGAATTTTTTATTGGCCAAGTGTGATAGGACACGCAAGGAATTTTTCTTTGGTGAATATACTCTCAGTGTACATAAAGAAAAATAAAATAGAATACATTCATCAAGAATTATAAGATACAACACTTAGTGATAGTCATAGGTTACTAATAAGCAATCAAATCATACTAAGAAACAAAAAAAAACACAATATAAATCTTAAAGATACAAGCAACATGTTTAGAGTCATAACTGGGAGGAGATAGGTAATAGGAAGGATGAGAAGAATAATAGTAATACAATCTTAATAAATAATTTGACAGTGTTGTGGGAATTAGTTGTTTACAAAGTGATGGCATTCAAGGGAAAAACTGTCCTTATGTTTAGTTGTTCTGAGGAGCATTGCTCTATAGTGTAGTTTGAGGGTAGGAGTTGAAACAATTTATGTCCAGGATGTGAGGGGTCTGTAGATATTTTCACAGCCCTCTTTTTGACTCGTGAAGTATACAGGTCCTCAATGGAAGGCAGGCTGGTAGCAATTGTTTTTTTCTGCAGTTCTAATTATCTGTTGAAGTCGGTGTCTGCCTTGTTCAGTTGCAGAGCCAAACCAGACAAATTATAGAGGTGCAGATGACAGACTCAATAATTCCTCTGTAGAACTTAATGAAATGAAGTCTTCTTTCTTACCTTTGTGAATTGTTGGACAAAACCTACAGAGCCGGAAGAGAAAAAAAATAGGTATTTTGACACAAAGCTATATGAATAAATATTAGAGCTGTGATCTCCAGATGTGTTGGACTGGATTTCATTTCCCATAATTCCACAGTTAGGACTGAAGGCTTTATAATTTTAACAGACAGTTCTGGGAATCACCTTAGATACTATAGGGTGATAGGGTGACAAGATGGAAGCCTTACTTACAAACAAAAACATCCAATCCTGGTTACATTTTTCAAAAACCTATGTCAATCTGACCAAGGTATATTGGAAAATGTGTTATGGTGTGATGAGACCAAGGATGAACGTTTGGCTATAATTCCCAAATGTATGTAAAAAACAACAGTGCACATCGCCAAAAGTGTATCTTATCCACGGTGATGCACGGTGATGGCAACATTATGCTTTGGAGCTGCTTTTCTTCAGCTGGATTTGGGGCTTTGGAGCCGAGGTGGTGCAGTGGTTAAATGCAGCACTGCAGGCTATTTCAGCTGACTGCAGTTCTGCAGTTTGGCTGTTCAAATCTCACCGGCTCAGGGTTGACTCAGCCTTCCTCCTTCCAAGGTGGGTAAAATGAGGACCCGGATTGTTGTTGGGGGCGATATGCTGACTCTGTAAACCTCTTAGAGAGAGCTGAAAGCCCTATGAAGCGGTATATAAGTCTAACTGCTATTGCTAACTGCTATTGCTATTTAATCAAAGAAGAGGGAATTCTGAACAGTTCCAAGTATCAGTCAATTTTGGCACAAAAAACTTCAGGGCTCTTCCAAAATGCTGAAGATAAAGGCGGATTTCTCCTTTCAACGTAACAATAACCCAAAGCATACTTCCAAATCGACAAAATAATGGTTTCACTAGAAGGAAATCAACGTTTTAGAATGGCCCCGCCAGGGACCAGACCTGAAGAGGGTTGTGTACTAGAGGTACTCTAGCAATCTGACAGATTTGGAGCACTTTTGCAAGGAGAAGAGAGGGCAAAAATTCCTAAGGCAATATGTATCATGCTGATAGGGTCCTACCCCAAAAGACTGAATGCCATCATAAAATCAAAAGGTCTTCAACAAAGTATTAGTTTAAGGATGCCTACAGTTACACAGCTACATTATTCTGGGTTTTTTTATTCTTATTTCGCCCCCAAAAGATTTCACTCTATTTTTCAATTGATGTACAGCTGATATGATATATTGAAATGAAAAAAAGTCTGAACAAATCTGAAGTGATTTTGGTCTGATTTTTTTACGTCTCAAAAACCTGATATTTTAATAAGAGTGTGTAGACTACTTATAATCCACTGTACAGTAGCTTGCCCTGTTAGCGTTGCTCTGTTTTACTTAGTAGTCCCTTGATTAGATTGTTGTTTTTACTGCTTGAGTGTTTGTCTGTGTTATCCTGGTGCTAGTTTCCTGCTTACCTGGATGTTGATTCCTGGTGGGACAGGGTTCTGATCTTCTGCTTTCCTTTTTAGTTTTTTTTAATTGATTTTTTAATGGTATGTAAATGCTGTTTATTTCTGTGTGCCTGTTGATATCTTATTTGTCTGAAGGCCAAGCTTCCAGGAATTCCCTAGTATTTTTGAATTTGGCTTTATCTAGGATGCTCACAATTGCCCAGTTGAAACTGGGAGTAGAGTTGTAACTGTGGAGTGGCCCCCGGTTTCTTGATTTACATTGTGAGACTGTGTAGCTTTCTGGAACCTCAGAGTTTCTTTGTGTCACCATCTGTCTCTTGGGTTTAGATGATTAGAGTATCCAGATGTTTGCTCTGGAAGCTTGTGGACTAGCTAGGTTTGGGAAGGCTGTGGAAGCTTCTATTTACCCTCTTCCTGAATTTGCCCCTTTTTGAGTTCTTGGGGTCTTGGACAACTCTTTGCGTATGAAGGTGGTGCTAATTTTGATGTGCTCTACAGTCTAGCACCCTAACCAACTGGCTCCAGGTTTCTGATGGGTTCTTGCTGCTTCCATTGTACTTCCTCCTGTTTTCTCCTGTGACATTCAGGGGGAAGACTCTTTGAAGCCATGTAGTTGAATAGATCAGGCTACTGCTCAGCCAAGTACCACAATATCACTTTTGCCCATTTTTAAAGTCTTATTCTATTGTTGGTTTGCTCTTACACTGTCTCAACTATCTCATCTGTTGTTGTCCAGTTGCTTTTGAAAAAAGGACCTTTGGGACAACCATGACCTGCATGATTGAGAATCTCATGTTATGTTAGCATAGCAATAGCAGTTAGACTTATATACCGTTCATAGGCTTTCAGCCCTCTCTAAGCGGTTACAGAGTCAGCATATCACCCCAACAATCTGGGTCCCCATTTTACACACCTAGGAAGGATGGAAGGCTGAGCGGTGAGATTTGAACAGCCGAACTGCTGAACTGCAGTCAGCTGAAGTAGCCTGCAGTGGCTGCATTTAACCACTGCGCCACCTCGGCTCCACTGTTGCTTCCACTGGTTGTTCTGCTGCTGTCCCACCCTGAAATTATATTTACTATGGTTTTGTAGGTATTCTGTTTTTAATCTTATTTTATATATGGCTCACTTTAGATATTTTAAACATTTTTTGCAACGTGCTTCATGTTTTGGAAGGATGAGGACTATAAATCTAGAATATTATATTTGTCCTGTCATATACAGGACAACAATCTAAGCAGGCATTTAAGTTTTTCATTTGAAATCAATAGGAGCTAAATGCGCCTACAATGTGTACTTATAAACATTTGATGAAATTTCTCTTAGCTGCTTTAACTCCTGTTTTAATAGGAACATCGATATTGTGGAGAGCTGGATATGCACTCAAGCTGATTATAATTACGTAGGCATAGAGTTATTATATAAATATGGCATCTCATATACGTGTTTATGTGTAGTCTCATGTAGAATCTTATAGAATGTAATTTTCTTTCCTATCTGTTATTGTCTAACTGTATATTCTTACTATTTTTCAGAAAGAGTGGATACTATTAACCACAAACCCAGTGACCAACTGAAAGTAAAGAATCAGTATTTAGAAAGTTCAACATCAAGAAATGACGTGGCTGTTTCAATAGTGCAGAGGGGGACCATGTACACACACTTGTACTGTCCAAAAACACTTTTTTGGAGTCATCTCTGAACCACTTGCCACCCTCCTAATCAGTGTATCATGCAATAGCTAACATGATAGTTACCATGCTAACAGGTAACAAAAAAAGTCAGTTCCATTAAGAAATCATGATCAAAGCTAGATGAAAAAGCTAGATTGAAGATTGATTTTAATAAGATCAACTCCAGGGATTGTTTGAGTTGAACTCCATAGGACCAGACAAACTTTAATAGAAAGACACTGGCTAGAGGCCCTGGCTGAACGCTATCCATATCTTCAAATATTTTTAATATCAGGAGAAAGGAAAGGTATTTTTTTTTAACCAAAATACAGATTATTCAGGCTACAATAATAGTAGGGAAGAGTCTAGTAAAAGTTATAGATTGACTGATGAATGGGGAATTTAAAACCACATATGGTTGTATTTCACAGAAGTCAGCATGGATCTGGAAAGAACAAATCTTAACAGATTAAATTTAACTAAACTAAACTTTAATGAGGGCAGGATAAAGTAACAATGCACACAGTACAAGGTAATATAACATGTATAGCTGGCTTGAAACTTATACCCAATAAACAAATAGGATAGGTGCAGTATTTCTCAACCTTGGCCACTTGAAGATAGGAGGACTTCAACTCTTAGAATGCCCTAGCGAGGCTGGCTGGCTGGGGAATTCTAGGAGTGAAGTCCATCCATCTTAAAAGTGGTCAGGTGAGAAACTCTCGGTTAAGCTAATGGGCTGAAAAAGAATGAAATTTGAGAGATAGAAGCAGAATTCCTTTTCATGGATATTTGTTATCAATAAGCTAATGTGACATGCAGATACTAAGAAATGAATGGAGTTATTGTCTAAGCCTAGGCAATGGGAGAATGTCTTTACTTCTACAGCAAAAGTGTCAATGGGTCTTGAACCAAAAAACTATTTAGAATATATTGCACTCCACTATGTTTTTTAATAGAAAAGGACTGTCAAAAACAGCCCTTTTCTATAAAAACATAGGTGGAGTGCAATATATCTGTCAAAGACAGCCCTTTGTTGGAGATATAATAAGGATAATGCTTCTTTAAAACACATTTTTTTTAACAATGTCCTACTATATTTGAATGGATGTGGTGGCTCAGTGGCTAAGACACTGAGCTTGTCCATCAGAAAGGTCTGCAGTTCAGCAGTTTGAATCCCTAGTGCCACATAATGGAGTGAGCTCCCGTTACTTGTCCCAGCTTTTGCCAACCTAGCAGTTCGAAAGCACGTAAAAATACAGTAGAAAAATAGGGAACCAGCTTTGTGGGAAGGTAACAGCGCTGCGTGCACCCTCGGCATTTAGTCATGCCAGCCACATGATCCACGGAGACGTCTTCGGACAGCGCTGGCTCTTTGGCTTAGAAACGGAGATGAACACTGCCCCTAGAATTGGGAATGACTAGCATGCATGTGCAGGGGAACCTTTACCTTTACCTTACTGTTCTGACCCCCTCCTTCTCCGTCCAGGAATGAAAGCCAAAAACAAACGTAAAGAAGAATACTTTTAATCAGTCCAGACTCTCGTTGGCTGCAAGCCCAAAATAAACAAAGGGATAAGCACTCTGGCAGCAAGTCCTAGGCAGCAAATGGAAACACACTCTGGCAGCAATCCAACTTGCCAAGTTGATTTCTCTTAATCGTGAACGTTGACTTCTGCAAAAGGACGTGGCACAAGCAGTCTCTTCTATAATCAGGAGAGGATCTTAATAAGCATCAGCTGAGCATAATCATCTTGTATAATTAGCCAGTTGTTCTTGCCTCCGAGTAGCCCTTCGACGGCGTGCATCCCGAAACAACTCACAAGTGTTTTCCGGATCACTCCCTCTGATCCAAGGCTCCGGCATCACCTGGTGGCCAACCAGTCTCTCCTCGCCCTGCTCGGAGTCGGCACCCTATCCAGAGTCCTCCACCTCCTCCAGGGCGGACTCATAAGAACCTCGCTGTCAGAGTCTGGCGGCAGATCCAACGGCTCCTGCCGGGCCACAACACTTACTATATTTGGGGAAAAATAATGGATGATATAAATACAATAGTAAGACAAAAGCCAAAGTTTTCAGAAGATAATAAAACACACACACACATACACACACGATTACATGTAGAAGCTGTCTGTAACCATTTATTGTTATGAGCAAAAATCATTTTTTGGTTCAGACTCATATTTGGCCAAGAAAGTTTTTCCTCCCTGATATCAGCTCTCTGCATATTCCTTTGTGACTTGGCCCTCTTTCCCTTTCTAGTATGTGTCTCCCTTTTTTGTACTCAGAGATTCACTAACCATTTTACAATCATGTTGGCCTTTTGAATTTTTTTTTTTGTACTGCTCTCTGCTTTCCTCCTCATTAGAACTGTTCACAGTTGTGCATTAATATCAACTTCTTTAAGACCTCCTGCTCATCTTGAGCCTCTTTTCCTATTAGCATTTCTGCCGTGGGATTCTGCTTATTATTGCTCTATTAAAATCCACTATTTTAAAGCCCAGGATACATATTTGGCTATGCTCTCAGTTTTTAGCCCGTCTTCTAATCAAGCACTCCAGATCATGTGATCACTTTTCTTTGTTCCTGCTGCTTCCATTTCTTTAACTTAAAGCATATTCATACAGACTTTTTCAGCTGCTCCTCTCCTGTACCCATGCTAGCTCGACTCTAAGAAAATTATTTAAGAAAATCTTGCTTGGAGTAAGACTTTTCCTAACTCCTAGGAATTGCACATTACACACAACACACACACACACACACACACACACACACACACCACACACCACACAAAAATAAGTTGTGTTGTGTGCATATCTATCTATCTATCTATCTATCTATCTATCTATCTATCTAATCTATCTATCTATCTATCTATCTATCTATCTATCTATCTATCTATCTATCTACCTACCCACCCACCCACCCACCCACCCACCCACCACCCCCCTACCTACCTACCTACCTACCTACCTATGGACATATGCAATGTATCTGAAACAATATACAATATATATGCAATTTGTTATACATGTACACATACACTACACACAATCACATTACATGTATACATCATACACATGCATTGCACATATAGATTATATCTATCTATATTTATCAATATCAACACACAGAATATATACATAAAATTAAACTGAATATATAAAGTGAGAGTATTGAAGTGCATATGTGCGGGTGTAACAACATGCTTTAAAAAAATTCCATTCTTTTTAATGCATTTAGAGTTACCTCTTTCTATGGATGCTGTAAAAGCACAAAGCTATACATCTTGCCTTATGGATAGAAAGTTGCTACTTTGAAATCTGGCAAAAACATGTTTTCCCCCTGTCCTGCAAAATGCTATTTTTCTTGCCCTGAGCTTCCAACTTTTCCCTGTGTGTTTTTTTTTTAGTTCAGTGGTTTCTCCATTTCATATTGTTACCCCATGCCTAAAGAAAAAAATGTTTTCATTCTCAAACCCCAAATATCCACAGATCCATTTGGAAATTCTACTTGGGACCCCAGAGCCTTCCATGATTTTTAGACTCTGGTATAATCCTGTATCTCTTCCTTTTAACACCATAGCTTATTGCTTTCTTTGAAAATACTAAAAAAAAAATCTTCTTCCTATGTCCTTTTATGTGTTTATTTATTTGGACCCTGCCTTTGGTATTTAACCCAAGGCAGCAAACATACTTCTTTGTCTTCCTATTTCCCCCAGAACAACAAGTCGATGAGATGGGTTGGGCTGACATAGAAGGCTTGGCCCAAGGCCCCTACTGGCATTCTTGGCTAAGGTAGGATTAGAACCATGATCTTCCAGTTTCTAGCCTGGTGCCTTAACAACCCGACCAAATTGGTTCTTTACCTTATCTTTATATATAGCCTTGTGATTCAGTCCTGGTTGAGAAAAACCCACAGAGAACTATTGCATCTATAAATTTGTTAACTTTGATCAAATAAACCAACTCTATATATCCTTCTTTTTTGCTTTTAAAAAGCTTGGTGTTTATTCCCTTTAAATTGTGTCCCAAAAGCTAATTTCATTTTCATTTTGTCTTTTCTCAGGAATTCTCTTGTGAGTTTAATGCACCACTTTCAAGATAAGAATAAGAAAGTTTCCAAGTCACTCTTGGATTATTTTTTAAAAAATATGTCCCTTTTAATTATTAAGACATCATCTGTATCCTCTTCTATCTTTCCTTTTGAACCCATTTTACTGTAACAGATGATCTGAAATGAAAGTCCTGAGTGCATTGTTGCCAAATATCCTCAAATTCTTCCAAAAGTTAAAATACTTTTCTCTATTCTGTATTAGCGAGTCTGTTCTGCTTTAATTACAATCTTTGGCCTTTTCTGGTTGCCTCTATTGTCCACCCTTCAAAGTCTCCTCTTATCATATTTTTCTCTAATCATTTCTTATGGGAAGGTTTCTTACACTTAGATTTAAAATCTTCACACGTTTTTAATAGGATTTTAAACAACCCATAGGAAGGGTTTTCTTATAATTAGTTTCAAAAACTTATTTCCCATCCATCTGGCCCCTTAGCCCATTTAAAAGTTTCCAAAATCAATCTTTTAATCACCTTTTGCTGTTTATTTCAGAATACTTTTAAAAAAAAGTTCTTAAAGTTGCGATGGGAAAATGTATAACTATTTATAAACCCGTTATGTAAGGGGAGGGAACCATATCAGATTTTTATGCATCTTTCATAATTCAGCCAGGGTGGATTTTTTAAAAAAATATTAATGTGAGATGTATTTAGTATCTGGGAGATTTTTGTACATATTTTTTCTTTTTTGTTGTTGGCAGTGTTGGGTTTGTTAGTCTGGTTTTTTAAAACTCTTTTTTTCCTTTTCTGTGTTTTGTATTTTATCTTTGGTGAAAAAGTAAAAAAAAAACATTTGAAAATAAAATCTCTTAAAGTTACAGGAAACATTTTTCAGTAAGGATATAAGGAAAATCATTGAGTGTGATGGAATTTGTTGTTTTGAAGGTTCATAATATCCCCAAAGCAGATAACAATCAATTTCCTCAGGCAATTAAGAGAGGAATGTGTGAACCAGTGTCTGTCTGAAGGCACCAAAACATGGTTTGGGCAGTGCTGACTTATCTAGCTTCCAGAATTCTAAAATCTTCTGAAGATCACTGCTTTAGTCTCCACATGGGGATCAACTGTATGGAGTACTTATAGGCGATTCCAAGTCTTCCCCTTTAGAGAGGAATTTTGCAGTACCAATATATTTCATTAAGCCTCCTTCCATTGTGATCATTGGCTCTGTGAAAAACGAACCTGTTTTCAGTCCACCATTGCTTCCCCTAATGTCCAATACAAAAGTGTTCTGATTACATTGAATACAGAGATTTATCATCCTCTGGAGTGCTTTGCTGTCTTTCACCAGTAATTGGAAAGACCCATTCTGGTAGCTGTTCCTACTTTTTTGAAATGTTAGTCCATATTATTTGGCACATATATATGTACATGTGGGGAGGAAGGGGCTTTGGAATTTTCATAAGAATCTTCTGACATTGAACAAGGAAGTTGTCGTGGAACTTTTGCTGAAGGAAGGAGCACAAAGCTGAGGAGAAATTGTCCAACTTTACTGAATGATCTTTGGGTGCCTGCTTTGCAAGAAGAATAATGCAAAGACAAGAGGTTCTTATTTAGAATGGAATCCAAGGGATCTGATTTGTGGGCTAGTTTTCTGAGGAAGTGAGATAGATAGGAAAGATATATAACTATATTGGAGAAAGTGAGATAGATAGATAGATAGATAGATAGATAGATAGATAGATAGATAGATAGATGATAGATAGATGGATGGATGGATGGATGGATGGATGGAGGATGGATGGATGGATGGATGGATGGAGGATGGATGGTGGATAGATGGATGGACAAACAGATAGATAGATGGAAGATATATAAATGTATCTTTCTATATGTTTGTAAAGCAGAAACCAGTGGTGGGATTCAGCCAGTTCGCACCTATTTGGGAGAACCGGTTGTTAACTTTCTAAGCAGTTAACAAGACCGAGTGGCTATTGATGCTCCCTTCCAAGGATTGTCCAGTCATTCCACCTCTTGGCCTGGGGGCTGAAATTATACACCCATCGGAGAGGGTCCGCAATTTGGGTGTCCTCCTGGATCCACAGCTAATGTTAGAACACCATCTGTCGGCTGTGACCAGGGGCGTCTTCGCCTGGTGCACCAGTTGCGGCCCTATCTGCACTGGGAGGCACTTCGAATGGTCACTCATGCCCTCGTCACCTCAAGACTGGATTACTGTAACATGTTCTACATGGGGCTGCCCCTGAAGAGTGTCTGAAGACTACAGTTGGTCCAGAACGCAGCCGTGTGAGCAATAATGGGTGCACCTAGATACACCCATGTTACACCTATCCTCCGTGAGCTGCACTGGCTCCCCATTGGTCTCCGGACACGCTTCAAGGTACTAGTCATTACTTTTAAAGACCTACATGGTATTGGACCTGGCTACCTGAGAGACCGCCTCCTGCCATTTACCTCCCAATGACCAATAAGATCACACCGGTTGGGCCTCCTTCGGGTGCCGTCGACCGGACAATGCTGGCTGGTGGCCCCCCAAGGGAGGGCCTTCTCTGTAGTGGCACCGGCCCTGTGGAACGATCTACCCATAGAGATCCGGACCCTTACCACTCTCCCAGCCTTCCGGAAAGCGACCAAGACCTGGCTGTTCCGGCAGGCCTGGGGCTGTTGATTATATCCAGCCCCACTTAGACTGAATGGATGGTGTATTATTTTAATAATTGTATTTTTCCTTAAATTTTTAAAATGTTTTTTATCTTGCTTGTGAGCCGCCCAGAGTCCCAATGGGAGTGGGTGGCATACAAATTCTATTAAACTCGAAATTCGAAACTCGAACAGTTGAGAGAACCAGTTGTTGGAAAAAATCTCCTTCGGTTTATCTCCACTTTACAGGGCTAATCCTGTAAGGAAGGCAGGCAGGTGTTCTTTCTAGCCTAATCTTTATTGCCCTGCTTACAGAAACTGCCTCTCCGGTTAACCCTCATTACATTGTAACAGCTAAGGCGAAGCACCCTCAACATCAGCGATGTTGAGTTGGCCTCTCCCACCCAGTCACATGACCACTGAGCCCCGCCTACCAAGCTGGTCCTTAGGGCAGAGAACCGGTTTGTTAAATATTTGAATCCCACCACTGGCAGAAACCATATCTCTACTGATTGGTGGGATTATGACAGCTGGGGCCCATGCTTGTTTATGAGGGCTTCCCTCTTAGATGAGTCTTTGGAGGAGAAGGGAGAGCTTTCCTTTTCATATGCAAGGGGAGGAAGCAGAACAGCAAGAAATGGGGAAAGATTTTGCAACTGAGAGACAGAGGGGCAGGCAGAGGGAAGAAGCAAAGAAAAGGGGAGGGGAGAATTTGGAGAAGAGTTTTGAAGCTTTATTTTGTTGTTTTTCCATCACAAGGAATGCCTGCAGTACAAACTGATGAATTGGGGAAGGCTGACTTATTTGTACACCTATGCTTTTGAAATGTTGTATGGATTTAAAATTTATCAGCATTTGTACTGTAGTTTAATAAGCACAGTCAAATCCAGATAATACTGTAGATCGGTGGTTTCTTAAACCAAAGCCTCAGGGGGAGGGGTGGGTGTGTGTCCCCCAGGATGCTCTGGGTAGTCCACAATTCAACATTATTTGCCGGATGCTGAAGATATTTGTAAAAAAATTAAAATAATGTCACTCTTCTGATTAGTGTTTTATATTTCTTTTTTTCTTTTTCTTTTTTAAAACAGATATAGTTTTTCCCCTGAAAAATATCTTATTTACGGGTTTAGCAGAGTATAAGATGAACCTTTTTACCTACAAAAAGAGGGGGGGGGGAATCTGGGTGCAATCTTATACACTGAATACAACATTTTGGTGTCCTGAAACCCCACTCTGCGCATCCCGTTTTTTGCAAAAATTGATGTGCAGAGAGTTTTGGGAGGCTCCTGGGGCTGGGGAGGACAAAAACAAACAAAAAAAACAAGGTGTATTTTACCCTCCCAGCCCCCAGGAGAAAATCTGCAGTTCTTCCAAACTCTCTGCATACCCCATTTCTTTGCAAATGGACCTTTTTTTGCTCATTTTTTGCCCTTCCCAGCCCCCAGCAGTGCACTACAGACCTCCAAACACTCTGCATGCTCCATTTTTGTGAAAAACAGGCCCATTTTTCATCTCCCAAACCCCCCTCACGTCACATTTTGCCTTCCCCGTCCCCCAGGAGCATTTTGCAGGTCTCCCAAGCTCTCCACGTGCCCCAAATCTGGGTGCGTCTTATACTGCAGTGCGTCTTATAGTCTGAAAAAATATGGTAGGTTAATACATATTGGCTTTAATACTGTTATTTTTACATGATTCAATAAATTAATATTCTATAAGTTCAGTTTTAATTCTTCATATAGTAAATATTGAAAACATAACCCAAACAAAACAAAACTCTTTTGGTTTCCTCCGTTTAAAAATGGGAAGGAATCCTGAAGGAAAAAACAGTTTAAGCCCCAAAGCAATTCGACCTCTCCTTTTGTAGAGACTGCTAAAGTCTCATGTGTCATATTTTTCTCTTCTCTTGTAAACAGTTTTGCTATCTCCAGTATTACTAGCAAAAGCTTTGAATGTCAGGTTGCTGTTTGGTGAAAATAAATGGCTATTAATCAAACAATAAAAATCACAGGGCTCTTTGTTAATCTTCCGTGTGACAGATTCACCTATTAAGGAACCTTTAAAATGAGGCACAGAATAGTTTGGAGGTAGGCCTAGCATCTTTTATGGCAGTAGTAATTAACTCAAAGTGGAATGAGTCATTCAAGTGCCTGGTATTCTTATGGTCATTACTGTACTAAATATCAAGGGCCAAGAAAAATAAATTGTAAATAGAATCTTTAGCTTTTGTAAACAGGAAACAAGAAGCATGAAGAGTTTGTTCAGAGAAGGTTGAGTAGGCAGTAGAATACATTCACAGGGAAGTAAAAAGAATTGAGAGTCATCAATAATTGACCTTTTTAAAATATATGGTTGCACATAAGTGGTGGGATTCAAATTTTTTTGCTACTGGTTCTGTGGGCATGGCTTGGTGGGCTGGTGTGGCTTGGTGGGTGTGGCAGGGGAAGTATACTGTAAAATCTCCATTCCCTCCCCACTCCGAGGAAGGTTACTGCAAAACCCCAGTCTCTCCCAATCATCTGGGACTCGGGAGGCAGAGAATAGATGGGGATGGTGCCAATCGAGGTGGTTTTTACTGGTTTCTCAATTACTCAAAATTTCCACTATTGGTTCTCCAGAACTGGTCAGAACCTGCTGAATACCGACCTCTGTTGCACATAGGATTCATGGAATTATTGACCCAACAACGCACCCCTGTGGACTTTTTTGAAACACGAGATTCTTTCCGTCTTTTTTATGGGTCAAGAAATCCTTTTTATGCAGAATTAAGCTGTATTTTATGCGGAGGGAAGCCTGTAAATAATAAAAGGAATCCAATGTGGTCGAGTGAATGGTAGAATGATACAAATTTTTTCTCCTGGGAGAAAAACAGAGGTGTGTTAATATGTGTTTCTCAGCTTTAGTTACTTTAAAATACGTGACTTCAACTCCCAGAATTCCCCAGGCAGTATGCTTCCGAGGGAATTCTGGGAGTTGAAGCTCACACATCTTAAAGTTGCTGAGGTGAGTAGCACTATTTTAAGAAGGATATATAATTAAGACTGAATATCTTGGGTTTGCAAAATGTACGCTGTCATGCTAGAGATCCTTTAGGATCATATTGTCATTACTTGGACATTACAAAATAGAGGTCACATTTTTATTGATTGATTTATAACATTTCCCATCTTACCTGCATAAACTCCGGGAGGTTTACAAATAAAACCAGCAATCATATAAAACCACAGTTAAAAAAGGAATTAAAACCAAAGTTAAAAATAACAACTGAGAAAGTTAAAAAGTAGAGGGAGACTACCGTCAACTTACCAACCAACTCCCAGGATTACATGATGCTAATAACCCCCCCCCCCCGCCAGTTGGCAGAGCCAGGTTTTGATAGTCTTCTGGAAGCCAGCAGAGTAGAAGCCACACGGCCTCCATGGGCAAGGTATTCCCTGAGTGAGGGAAATGGCAGAGAAGGCTTGCCAGTAGAAATTCTTTGCTCAGTGGGATCCACAACATACCCTACCGGCCTGACTTGTTGGGATGCATCAATGAAATAGGGACGAGATAGTTTATAAGGTAACCTGATCCTATACAACAAAGAGCTTTAAAGGTGATAACCAAGACTTTGAATTGGACCTGGAAACAAACTGGCGCTCAACACAACTCACATATAGAGGGGTTACATGCACAACCCTAGGGGCACCCAAATCCTTGCACTACTGCATTCTGCACCACAAACAGCTTCCAGATACTCTTCTAGGGTAGCCCTACATATAGCATACTGCATTAGTCAATGTAGGAGATGACCAGGTCATGAATGATTCATGAAGAAATTCATGATTCAGGAAGGGCCGTAACTGGTGCACATGAAGTTGAGCACTGGGTCTATCTGGGGCAGTGTAGTTTCATCCAAAACAAGATTGTAGATTCCCAGATACAGAGGACACCTTTCTCATAGTTGCTCCATTTTACTAGTTTTCAGCTGAAGCCTGTTGTTTCCCACCCTGTTCTGAGCCTCCAAGCACTATGAGAGGGCATCCACAGCATCAGTGAGAGAGAGAGAGAGAGAGAAAGAAAACACATGGTTGGCAAGCCACTCCCATCAGGTCACATGGCCCACAAAGGAGGCCACACCCACAGAGTAGGTTCGAAATTTTTTGAAACCCACCACTGATTCAGTTAGTTCACAAGGGCAGAGATATACAACTGAGTATCATCTATATCAGTGGTGGGATTCAATATTTTTTAATACTGGTTCTGTGGGCATCGCTTGGTGGGTGTGGCATGACTTGGTGGGCATGGCAGGGGAAGGATACTGTAAAATCTCTATTTCCTTCCCACTCCAAGGGAAGGTTACTGCAAAATCCCCATTTCCTCCCGATCAGCTGGGACTCGGGAGCCAGAGAATAGATGGGGGCAGGGCCTGTCAGAGGTGGTATTTACCGGTTCTGCAAACTATTCAAAATTTCCACTACTGGTTCTCCAGAACAGGTCAGAACCTGCTGAATACCACCTCTGATCTATATTCTGATATCTCTTCCCATGAAGATGGTTTATCGTACACGACAGCTTCATGTAGATGTTAAAAAAGAGGACGAGACAACACTGAACTCTATGATACCCCACAGAATAGGGGTTGTGTGCTGAACCTCTCACTCCTATTAATAGTGATTGGGGGCCAGCCTCAGAGGAATGAGGAAAACCAGTACTGTGCAATAAAGTTGTTCTCCCTCCCCTCCCACCTCCCTCCCCTCCCTCCCTCCCACCCTTCCTTCCTTCCTTTTAGTGGACAGTGCTTTGAGTTAGTATTGATTTCTGGTATTTGCCTGGGATACTCTTTGCAGCTTTCTTGTCAAGATTTTGGAAGTAGTTTGCTCTTGCCCTTTCTGAGCACTGAGAGAAGGAGAGATGCTGGCCCAAGGTCACTCAGCGGACTTCCTGCCTAATACTCACAACCTCCTGGTTTCCACCCTGTGCCTTAACCACTGCAGTCTGTTTCTGTACACAGGAAGACAGTTGGTGCAGAAAAGATTCCTATTGTCATCATGGTTCTTTTGGAAACAACATTTACAGTGGCTCCTATGAAAATTAGTTTAGCACTCAAACGTAAATTAAACTGAATTAAGGTTGTTGCAGTGGAACATATATATAGATGCACGATCTAGTCTTCTATGGGAATTATGTCTCTATCTGGGGGAAAAATTGGGTCAAGTGGAAAAATAGGTCTAGAGTCATAAATCAGGTCCTTTGTTCCGAATGGTAGAGCAACCGCTTCCCTCCTCCTATACAAGCCGCAGGGCTGATCTATGGAGAGTGCAAAATATAATCAGCAAATCAATTGGACCAAAGTAGTGGAAGCTATAACATAGCAAGCAATTGATCTGATATTGTTTTCGGATCAAGCCCACCAGACCAAAACCTGAAATTGGATCAGCAAATCAAAATGACTAATTCAATTTTGTTCCTGAGCTGGAACAAATATCATACCAATTTGATTTGCCATTATATTTTCTGCTGTGTGTCCATTTGATGGCTTATCTGGAATCAGTGCAGTTGGCAGACCAAGTTAGTTCAGGAGAATTCTGTCCCCCCCCGAATGGCTTCTGTTAACTTTCATTTATTAATAATCTAGAGGAAAGCACCCCAGAATTTTTTCCTAAATCTCTATAAGATTTCTTTGACTATGTCTTAAATACAGGTAGTCCTCAACCTAAGACCTCAACTGAGCCCAAAATTTATGTTGCTAAGTGAGAATTAAATGAGGTTTATCCCATTTTACCACTTTTCTTTTGTTAAAATGAATCACTGTAGTTGTTAAATTAGTAACACTGTCAGTGGCAAGGTTTCATATTTTGTTAGCACCGTTCGCCGCGGACAAACGCGCCCTTTCCACACATGCACCTGGTCTTCTGTGCATGTGCTTTGCTTGGGTGCGCACCTTCCATGCATGTGCCCGGCCTCAAAAACATGCCTAAATAGGATGGCATAGAGCTGGGGCACCCGCTCCCCACGATTTCCACTACTTGTTCAGATGAACCGGTCCGAACAGGCTGAATACCACTTCTGAACACGGTTGTTAAGTGAATCTGGTTTTTCCATTGGCTTGGCTTGTGAGAAGGTTGCAAAAGCTGATCACATGTCCCCGGGACAGTGGAACCATCATAAATTGTGTGTCAGTTGCATCCAACTGTAAATCATGTGACCGTGGGGATGCTACAATAATCAGAAGTGTGAAAAATGATCATAAGTCACTTTTTTCAGTGCCATGGTACTTTGAAAAGGTCACTAAGCGAACTGTTAGAAGTCTAGGACCACCTGTATTGCTTTATTTTGCCTTATAGAAATATAAATACCACGATTTTTTAAAGCTTTCACCATAATGAAAACATTTTGCATCTCCCACATCTATGAAGAATGCACTCTTAAGCAACTCTACCCCTGTTCTGAATAGTGGCTTTTTCAATAGGCTTTCCCCAATTGTGTACCAGCGGAATAAAATAATTAGGATGCTGCAAAAATTTGCCTTTCAAACTCCCTTTTGTTTGCGAATACATTTTCTGTCTCTTGCGAGTACCAGATGATTACCGAGTAACAATGAAGCTGTATATAGAGAATCCCAAGGCCTCAGCCAGGGGGAGCACTGCTTGTATAATATAGAAAGATTGCAATGTGTACGCTACAATTTTTAACACATTGACCCAATTTCCCATTCCATTTCCAGCTTAATTCTCCTGTCACTTACACCCACTAAACAATGGGATCATTCCTCCAAATCAATCTACTCCCCCCCCCCCTAATTTGCATGGCTGGAACCAACATCTGGATTTAATCATCTGCAGCTGTTGTTCAAGCACAAGTGAAGTGTGGGCAATCATTTTCCTTTACTACAAAAGGGTGACACTGTGTGTGTGTGTATGTGGGGGGGGGGGAGGTTGGGCTTGTACCATTCATAATTTTACTTCCTGAGAATAGTTGATAAGACAGGGAGGACACAAGAGGCCATTTTATGCATGAATAGCAGGGGCATCATGAGGCATGCCTTCCATGCCTTCTATAAAAGGAAGAATTTTAGAGAGCACTGCACTAGGGAGACAAGCCTTGCATCTTCTTTGTGAGTTGCTTATGAGTAGCACTATATGCAGCTATTTGTTATGCTCTTCTTTTCACAGCCCACTGTAACCCTGGCCTCTCTTTAACAATGGTCTATAATTTGCCAGACTCATGGCATTTGCAGCAATAGGAAAAAAATCTAACGAAATGGCCAAAGTAAGAATTAAGAACCCATAACCCAAAATAGATTGGGATGCGGTGGCTCAGTGGCTAAGATTCTGAGCTTGTCGGTCAGGAGGAAGGAGGGAATGTAGGAGAGAAGGAAGGGGGGAAGAAAGGAGGAAAGGAAGGGGGAAAGGAAGGGAGAAGGAGAAAAGAAAGGAGGGAAGGAAGGAGGGAAGGAAGGAGGGAAGGAGAGAAGGAGAGAAGGGGAAGGAGGGAGGGAAGGAAGGGGAGTAGGAGAGAAGAAACGAGGAAGGAAAGAGGGAGGGAGGGAAGAAGAAGTAGGACCGTTGTAAGATAAGATGGATCTATTGGGATGTTAAAAAAGCAATCTTCAAGTATATTGTCAACAGTAGGAAAAATTGTTATAATATGTATTATTAATAACAGTTATGAGATCATATAATTGTGAATGTATATATGAAATTGATAAAATTAAAATAATAATAATAATAATATAAAAAAAGAAAGGTCGGCAGGTCGACAGTTCAAATTCCTAGCGCCGTGTAATGAGTGAGCTCCCATTACTTTCCCCAGCTTCTGCCAACCTAGCAGTTCATAGCATGTAAAAATGCAAGTAGTAAAATAGGGACCACCTTTGGTGGGAAGGGAACAGCGTTCCATGCGCTTTCAGCATTTAGTCATGCTGGTCACATGACCATGGAGACATCTTCGGACAGCGCTGGCTCTTTGGCTTTGAAACTGAGATGAGCACTGCCCCCTAGAATTGGAATGACTAGCACATAGGTGCGAGCGAAACCCCAACCTTTACCTAACCCAAAACAATGTTAACTAAATCCAGAGGCTTCTAGGAGCCCGGGGAGGGTGAAAACGGTCTTCCCCACCCCCCAGAGGCCCTTCAGAGGCTTCAGAAGGCTTCCCTGAGCCTCCAGAGGGTGAAAAGCAGCCTACAGGCAAATCCAACATTGTTCCCAAACTTTTGGGTTGCCTGCAGGGCTGTTTTTGCCTCCGGAGGCTTCAGGAGGTTCCCTGAAGCCTCTGGAGGGTGAAAAAATGGCCGAAATGAGGGCCAAAGTCAGCTGGCCAGTACACACATGCATGCTGGAGCTGACAGGGCAATGCCTTGCGTGCCCTAATAAATGGCTCCGCGTGCCACCTGTGGCATACGTGCCATAGGTTCGCCATCATGGTTCTAAATGAATGGACTTAGGGTAGAGTAGGTGGCTCTGCCAAGCCATGTAGTGCTTCATAAGTCAGAATTAGCATTTTGTGTTATATCTGGAAACCTGATAATTAATACAGGGCTAGCTGAATTAGCTTGCAATACTGCATTCTAACCACTGAGTCATCAGGGCTCATTGGTGCATGCAGATAACTGGTTGCTGGGGGAGGAAGAGAGGGGTTGCACAAGGATGCTGGTTGGGAAGGATGTGCAGAGGTGTGCAAGAGGTGCCATGCAGGTCAGGGAGTGTGCGTGGGGGGGCAGCATGGATTAGGAAGATTGTGTGGGAGTGCACAAGAGGTGCCACTTGGATCAGGGAAGATGCATGTGTGGGGCAGTATGAGTTGGGGAGGGTGCATGGGAGTTTCTTCTTCCCTATTCCTCCCTCCCTCCCTTCCCCCCCTCCCTTTCACAGCAGGCAATTAAGTGGCTGCTGCTGGGTGACGGAGGAAGAGAAGGATTGTGTGAGTGGCCTGGAAACTGTCATGGAAGATTGAAAAGGAGGATCATGTGACTGGAGCATCCCAGCAGTGCTGAAGAAGCCACCTCTTTTCCAAATTTCATTCTCTTGGGTGCAATGGGTCCTGGCATTCTGGAAGTTAGTCCATTTGAGCCACAGTAATGTTTGTGGACCAAGTTTGCCCTGGAATGCACCATTTCACCCTATTAAAAGTTACAGAGAGTAGAAGTAGTTTAGTAGTATATAGAAATTGCAAATTCAAACTGAATAGTGATAAAAGGTTGTTGTAGCCAGATCATTTTGCTGCAGATAAAGCTCCAACTTGTACATCAGCTACAGCTAGGGAAAAACATTTCCTGGCCACAGCCTCTCGTCCTTTTGAGAGACAAATTCTGTTGTTGTTTCTGTTGCTGAACAAATGACAACTCCAGCTTGTTTGAGTTTCACTTACCTTGTCTCTTCCCCTTTAGCTTGCCTTGTCCCCTACAGACTCGAACAACCTTCAGACTTCAGAACAAGACTTCAGTAGCATCTCAAGCTGAGCCTGGGGTAGCAACATAAAGCTAAATATCATCAGCATACTGAAGGTATCACATTCAAATTACCAATTATCTCTCTTTTAGTGGCTTCCTATAGATATTGCATAATAAGGGGACTGGTTCCTACAGCACTCTTCTCCCACTACGGCTGTTAATCCCCAGTGCTCACAGGTGCTCCCAGTGGTGGGATTCAAATAATTTAACAACCGGTCCTCTGCCCTAATGACCAGCTGCGTAGGTGTGGCTTGGAGGTCTTGTGACTGGGTGGGTGTGGTCAACTCAATGTCACTCATGTCGATGGGCGTTTCGCTTTAGCTGTTACAACGGAATAAGGGTGAACAGGAGAGGCAGTTTCTGTAAGCAGGACAGTAAAGATTAGGCTAGAAAAAACACCAGAATGCTTCCTTCCTGCCTTCCTTACAGGATTAGCCATGTAAAGTAGGGAAAAAAAACAAAAGGAGATTTCTTCCAACAACTGGTTCTCCAAACTGCTTAGAAAGTTACCAACTGGTTCTCCCGAATAGGTGCGAACTGGCTGAATCCCACCACTGGGTGCTCCATGTGTTATATGGTTGTTAGTGCTGAAAACTGTTAGGAAGTCTTGTAAAATCAAGGGGGATGCACAACTCCCATCAAGGCTCCACCAGGATCACCCACTAGAGCAGGGGTCCAAAACTTTTGGCCCATGGGCCAGATGTGTCACACGCTGGCCACGCCTACCCATTTTAGTGAAAGGGGGGAAGTCACGATATGTTACATGACTACAATATGACAGTGTGAGTTTGACACCCCTGCACTAGAGCAATCAATGCATTTTTGTTTCGTGCGATGATGAATCCTGATGGAAAGGGTTAAATCTAGGTAAATTGGCCTAGAGTGCTCTGCAACTCAATCCCCAACATAGTTTCAACATGTCCCAAAGCTTCTTTTTCAAGAGGCAATTGGACTGTCTGGTTTGTTTCTTTGAATGTTTTGCTTCTTGTCCAAGAAGCTTTTTCAGCTCTTCTTCAGAGTGAAGAAGCTTCTCAGATGAGAAGCAAACATCTTCAAAGAAAAACCAGACAGATTCAACAGGAACTTCTCCAGCTAGACAGACATGGGGGTGTGTGGGCTCTTAAGAGTCTCACATGAACCCTGTCTGACAAACCATTCTCAGATCCTTTGGATCGGAACCCACAATGGAGGTGGGGGCAAAGAAGGGCAGCATCTCATCATACCCAGAGGGAAGCAACTGGTCCCTAGCAGGTCAGAAATTTGCCTATGAATCGGAGTTGGGAGCCTTCAACATGGCTGACAAGATGCTGGCTTTTTGTCAAAGCAAATGGAACAGGAGGGGAATGGAAGAGATGAAAGACTGGGTAAGAAAATTTATCTAATCCACAGCCATAAATTAAACCAGGAAAAAGGCAAAGAAATCTTGAGAACATAAACAGGCACAGAGGGAGGTTGTTCTTGAAAATTATGCTTAACTTGCTAAACGCCTGCCAACCACATTTAACACAGTGATTAATTCCCTTTATTGTATCAGCTTCCATGTGTAGTGGTCTACTACCCCTAAAGTCAGAGATTACTTATGACAAAGTCATAGTTGCCATGGAGGTCATGAACTCCCTGACTTTTTTGGCGCTAACACATCAGGACTATAGTCAATAAAGCTAGACAATTAAAAAAAAATCCCCAATGTTTTAATGGCACTAGCCTGGAATCAAGAGCAAAGACCCAAATGGGTCACAAATCAACCATCACAATGGAAGAATGTTCAGTTTGTTTTTAAACTCCAAAATAATATTCAGGCACTAGTTCCCAACCATCTCATGAGTGGGATCATTAATCAGGGATAAGATCAGTGGACAGGAAGCAGCCACATAGGAGCAATATACTCTGAGGCTCCAGCAAGTCCCATAAGTTAGATTTCATCTTGGGGCTCTCCTGGGGATTGGGCTACAACTCTCAGAATATAGTCCCAATACACCAGGCAGGTACCAGGGAAAAGAGGCATAAATCATCTCTGAAGAATATACTTGTACTGGATCCAGGAGTAAAGGGGAAAAAAATCCAAGTGCATTAAAAAAAACGCCATGTTATTAATCACAACAATTATCACTATTAAAAAATAAAATAAACTATATACAGTTAAATCTTAACTAATATGGGGAAAATGCTATGATATACGATATAATTACATAAAGAAAGGAGAATGATATAAACTATATACATGGAGGATGGAATTTTTGGTATTAATATTATGGATGTTTAGCTAAAACAGGATATGAGGATTTGATGTTATGGAGGATTTTATAAATAAGTAAATGAAATGCTAGCATGTGTTATGGATTAAATCTTTGGCATAGTTAAGGATGAAGGATGTTTAAACAACTGTAGTCTGTAGTCAACTAAAAGTGGAGGTATGATGATGCTAATATGGTAAACATTTGAGTTAAGATATTTGAATTAATATGAATTAATGGAAGAGATGCACAAAAACATGTTGTAACCAGCTGATATACTTTTTTATAACATATACTTGTTGTGTTTTTTTTTGTTTTTTTTCCTCTGCCTTGTTTTTTGTTTTTTGTCTTTTTTGTGTTTTGATTTTTTTCCCCACTGTTGGTGGGCACATGTTGTTTATGTAACAAAAAATAAAAAAAAAATATTAAAAAAAAAATGCCACAAATTGGCTTACAACCCTTTCGGTAGCTTTGAAAGGAACAGATAACTAATCTAACAGAATAAGGACATTAGATTCAGCAACACCTGGAAGTTCTTGGAAAAGAATAGTCTTTGGACTTTAATCCTAATCCTAGATTTCTGGTTAAAATAATTTAACACTTTTTCTCTAACAGATTTTTTTCCCTCAAAAGTCCTTGCCTGGCATCAAAGAGATAGCAAAGAAGATCCTGGGAGACCCATCATGAATTGCAAGGCTTCTTCTGACCTCTCATCATTGAGGTACCTGGAAAGGGGCCTTAATTTTAATGCCTCTTAATGTCAAGGTTAATGTGTTTCCCCTTTTCCTTTTCTTTTTCACTGTTATCATCAGGAATGACAGGCTTACTGGGATAACAGTTCCTATGTACTGAGATGTTCCAATGTCTCTTTTGCAATTATTTCCAAAATAAATTATATTTCCGATATAAATGGTTTACGTGTTCATTGCTTTAAAAAAATAGATAAACGGAGTGTGATGAACTAGAAGAACATTTTGGAACACATAAGCTTATACATACTGGGCCACAGGCAGTGGTGGGATTCAGCCAGTTCGCACCACCTTGGGAGAACCGGTTGTTAACATTCTGAGCAGTTTTGCAAACTGGTTGTTGGAAGAAATCATTATTGCAGAGAACCGGTTGTTAAATTACTTGAATCCCACTGCTGACCACAGGGCAGAAGCTGGAGACCACCAAGGTTGGGCAGCTTTTGAAGGAAATTAAGAACAAGGTTATGGGAAGGAAAGGCAAAGGTGCTAACTGAAAGAACAGAGTCCTGGGGAGAGAAATACGAGAAAGGAGGAGCTATGCAACAGAAAAATAGAGAGTAGAGCATCTGTCAGTATTACCGGCCATCCCCATGGCCATCTTACCCAGAATGTCTACCATGATAAATGAGAAAGCAATATCAGACAAATGAGGTTCAGCAGAAGTATATCAAGAAAAACACCACGAAAAAAGAAAACATAAGTTCAAAGTCAATAGAAGTTATCCATAAGGCCTATTCAGAACTGATGTAGCATCTCAAGGTAAAATATTGGAATCTGTAACATAATGTCAGTATTATTGCCTTGCTAAATGTGCTGTGGAAAATAACTCTGAACTGGCAGAGGATTAGCTGAACTAATTGCTTTGATTCAAAGATAACATGCAACACTCCCATCATAACAGATGTCATCACCTTACAACTAAAATTCCCAGCAGAAGGCTAAGAGGCACCATCTGCGAGAGGAAATTTCATTTTCCAAAATTATGGGCATGAAAGGACTAGAGCATCAGTTAGCCTGTTGGCTTCATCTTTTTTAATGTCCAGACTGCTGCATAAAGGGAAGCAGTTTGTGAATTTAAACTATTTGGGGGACTCTCTTGTTACTCTTTCAGCTATCACTTCTAAAATATGTTCTAGGGACTCTCAGACTACTATAGCAGTATCATGGCATGGCTTGTCCAGCAGCAAACTTGAGCAACTCCTCCATACTTGGCATAACAGAATAAAAGACTTGGAAGGGACCTTAGAGATCTTCTAGTCCAATCCTCTGCTTAAGCAGGAAACCATTTCCTGGCTAATGCTTGTCCAATCTCTTCCTAAAAAGCTCCAGTGTTGAAGCATCCACAACTTCTGGAGGCAAGTCATCCCACTGATTGCCAGAAAATTTCTCCTTGTTCTAGGTTGGTTCTCTTGATTAGTTTCCACCCATTGCTTCCTGTTATGCCCTCAGGTGCTTTGGAGAATAGTTTGACTCCCTCTTCTTTGTGGCAGCCCCTGAGATATTGGAACACTGCTCTCATGTCTCCCCTAGTCCTTCTTTTCATTAAACTAGACATACCCAGTTCCTGCAACCGTTCTTCATATGTTTTACTCTCCAGCCCCCTAATCATATTTATTGCTTTTCTCTGCTCTCTTTCTAGAAACTCAACATCTTTTTATATTGTTGCAACCAAAACTGGATGTGATATTCAAAAGGTGGCCAACCAAGGGACTATAAGGTGGCATTTAGGCTTAGCCCTGAGCTTGTTTGGAGGTTCTAGCAGGGGAGTGCAGCTATCGTATACCCTTGACCGAAGATCAGTACACTCCTTCTATCTGGGATGGTCATCCTCTTCCACCGAGCGTGCAGCTTCAGGAAGGACGCACATGGAGCGGTGAGGGAGGAAGGGGACACCTGCCTAGACAGCCAGATCAGCCGAATCAACCCTGGCGATCAATGGGGTGACAGATGTCGCAGCCAGATCGCCCTCACATCCACACCCTTAGCCTAATACAGCCAGAAAGAGCAGTAGGTAAAGGTGTAACTGTGGCTTTGGCAGGAGATGAACTTCTTGCTGATCAAAGGAGGGGGCCACTAGGGGAGGTGGCCACGGTTGTTTTCTTGAATGATGAAATGCCATTTTAAGGGAGCAAATAGGGAAGAATGAAAAATGGCAAAACATTCAGCTGGATTAAAATAGTACTCTACACTCTGTGATTTGGTTTCTGGGAACACCAGGAACTCTTCCAAAACAGTGTGGAGATTATGGATTTGTTGAGAGGAGATCCTTAGGGTGAGAAGGAAACCTCTGCAATAACTTGAAACTGAGAAGCAATCAGCAATTGCCTGCCTTGGTTTTCACCAGCAATCTTCTTTTTCCAATAAGACAGAGGAATGGACTGAAAGAGAGAAGTAGGCTTCACTTCTAGATGCTCAGCTAGCCTTGGCCTGCCCTGCTACACTAGAGCAGAAGACACTCAAGAAGTTGAGATTGATTTCATGTGCATTTAAAGTGTATCCAGAAGGGTTGGGAGACAGAAAGCCTACTCATCTGAAAGTGCTCAGAGTTTCTATTATTAGTCAACTGCTTTGGATATTCTATATCTCCTGATAGTTAATATAATCTAAGACTATCAATCAATCAGAATGGAGCTGGAAGGGACATTTGAGGTCTTCTAGCCCAACCCCTTGCTCAAGCAAGAAATTCTATACCATTTCAGGCAAGTGACTGTCCAGTCTTTCCTTAAAAACCTCCAGTGATAAAACACCCACAACTTCTGAAGGCAAACTAGTTAATTGTTTTCAATTAACAATTGTTAGTAAGTTTCTCCTTAATTCCAGGTTGCTTCTCTCCAGTGACGTGCGGTGAGGCTTATGCCTGGTGAGGCTCAGCTGGGCATCCTTTTGCGAAGCCTCGGCGGTGGGGGGGGAATTTGCATCGCGGGAGCCGCCAAGCGCCCAGGTCTGCAGCAAAGGCGCTTGGCGGCTCCCGCGATGCAAAGTGCCCCGCTGCCCACCCGCTGACCCGGCCTGCGGCCGCTGCTTCTCCAAGCTCCGCCGCGTGAAGTCTCGGATCGCCTCTGGGGGAAAGCTGAGTGAGAAGTGGAGCGAAGCTTCTCCATGGCCTCCAGGAGATGTGTTCAAACTTGACACTTTAAGACCTGTGGACTTCAACTCCCAGAATTCCTTCTCTCGCTCTTCATCTTGATGATGTGTGGACGGGCAGGGGGAGGGAGCTGGAACCGGTTCTAAATGGTACTGTAGATTTATGAAACCTCTTCTATAGAAGAGGTTAGAACTGGCAGGAACCCACCCCTGTGATATAGTATACTTTAAGAAGTTATGACCAACCTAATATTTGGCAATTCTATTTTTTCCAATGACAATTCTCAGCAATACTCCACTGTAATTGTAAATGCAGTCAAGATGAGTTTTACCTTTGGCCACAGCCTCCCACAGCTTTGATAACAGTTTCATATTAAAACTTTTGCAAAGACCATATTGGATTGCTCACAGCCATGATGCAGCCTTTTGGTGTGATAGATTCCAAATGGAACTGTTATAATCGGTGCAGGTAAAATCTCAAGCAAAACCACCAAGCAACCAAAACGCACAACTCAGCTGCAAGTTTAATTGTTCTCGCACAATTGCTGGATTTGCACCATTAAATAAAAAACTTAGCGTGACTTTAATAAAAAAAATGATCCTATCCAAAAAAGACCTGCAAAAGATCATGTATGTATAGTGTAAGCAGTGACGTGCAGTCAGGGGAGGCAGGGGAGGCAGAGCCTCAACACTGTCATCATGAAAAGAAAAGAAAAACGTAAAAGGAAAAAGGCTGAGGTAGTCGCTGCCAGAGTCACAGTGGATGACTCTGCTTAGTGCTTAACTGTTTAAAAAAGCCTCTAAAAAAGTACCCTCTACAGGAGGAGGCAGGAGAACCATGTGCCTCATCTAGTCTGACTTTATGATCACTCGAGCAGAGTTAAGCAAGGGTTAAAAGCCAAAAAATTCCTTATGTAGATGAGGCACGTGTTCTCTTGCTTCCTCCTGTAGACGGCGTTTTTTTTTAGAGGCTTTTTTAAACAGTTAAGCAGAGTCATCCATGGGGGACTCTGGCAGCAACTAGCCCAGCCTGACCTCAGCAGCTCTTGCCTTTTCCTTTACATTTTTACATTTTCATGATGGCAGGCAAGAGCAGAGTTGAAATCAAAGTTGAAAGAAAGGATGTCGGGGGAGAGGACTGCCTCACCAGCCATAAACCTCACCGCACATCACTGAATGTAAGAGATAGATGATGAGATCACAAGAAGTAAATTGTTTCTGGAATGTACAGTATATTTTTTTGGCTTGATGGCAAGCATGGTGTGCAATAAAATGGCCCTACAGGAGGACTAATGTCCATCTGCTGGATATTCATGACCCAAAAAAATAGTCCACACTTGATGTCTTATATTAAAATTATCCCTCTGTATGCAAGAGCATATACAAATATTTTTCTATCTCTGCACAATTTAATCATTGTTTTGATCAGATTTTTCATTTTTCATACCTAATTAAAAAGCCAATAGCCTAGTAAATCCATATATAGATGGCTGCACTTGGTCTCATCCGATGACAAGGAAATGAACAAATAACTAAACCATTTCTATCGATAGCACATATATTGTCTAGTTACTCTTTTCTGGGGCTTTTGCGAAGGTTTTGCCATGAGATATATCATTTCTGATAGTTAACTAGTTTTGTCTCTTGGGCGCTATAAAATTGTTCTACTCGGTTGCCTCACCAAAGTGAAGAGGGAAGACTGAATCCAAAATGAATTTGTGTGCAATCCAGACTCCTTTAATGGTTGGCAAAGATAAGCGGAATTACCATGAAACCAATTAACTCCTTTGGATCAGCGTTCTTCAGAAAAGTCTGCTTCCTGCTTCAGAAAAGGCACTGCTTTTGTTGATAACAATTCTCTCCATCCTTGAGATGAAATGCACCTCTTACAAATACCTTCAGTCTTAATGGAATCTTTTTGAATAGCTTAACTATTAGGAGAAGGGAGAATGTTTATTGGCTTAAAAAATACTTTAAGTGATTCTCATAAGCCTACGTATCTGAACTTTATGTTTCTTTCAATACTTTATGTCTTTATTATACAGAAATATAAAATGGTTTTCAAAACAGAGCTCTTTTTTTAAAAAGAAAAAAAGATAATTCTGATGCATAAAATCCTATCTCTGCATCTGTTCCTCAGCTCTGTTGTTTATTGACAGCTTATTATAAAACCTCTTAACTGAGACACTTAAGAAGCTTCTGCTCGATCCATCTTTGCTGAAGCACAAAAAGGGAAGAGGACAGACTTGGCTTCCACTCTAGGAAAGTGACATCTGGACTTGCTTCTGTCGCTCCCTCCAAACTCTTCAATGGCGCCTTTTTCTCTTCCCAGTTATTTTTTCCCGCCACTATTTCTATCATGGCTTTCTTGTTTAGTTAATGGGGTTTTCTAGCATGACTCGGTTCTGTATGTTTCAATTTAAAGGCATTATCATTCCCAATGGGAACGTGGTGTTTTACAATAGCTTTTTCCAATCGTCTCCTTTAATCACAAGCATGAAGTAAGAGATTAACATTTGTTTTTCTCCCTTTGGGTTTTGGTTGAAATGTTGCTAGTGCTCACTTAGAGAAGTTATACAGTTGTGAATAATCACCTTTTTTTAAAGAAAAAAAGAAACCTTTGTTCCTGCGACATATGCAAAACACACAGAGACACACATGCAGGTATGAGACTATTTTTGAAAGCAGTAGAAAGACTACGAAGATGAAAGTAAACTGTAAATTTACTGTGTGCCACTGAAAGCATTGATGCCCACACAAAGCAGCCTGTATTCCTGATGTCCCTAGATTTATTTATACAAAGCATATGTTATCTATATATTGTATTTTGCTTTTATCTTCTCAGCCACTTCTTACACAAATAAAGATCTGATAAATAATCTCCCAAGCAAGGGTGGGATTCACCACTACAGAGTGAACCTGTAGCTCTGAGGATCCACTGGGCCCACCTGCCTGCCCCTGTGCTATAATCACCTATATTCCCTTTTCTGAAGGCGTGGCAGAGTAGATTGAAGGCATGGCAGAGTGGATTGAAGGCGTGGCAGAGTGGATTGAAGGCGTGGCAGAGTAGATTGAAGGCGTGGCAGAGTGGATTGAAGGCGTGGCAGAGTAGATTGAAGGCGTGGCAGAGTGGATTGAAGGCGTGGCAGAGTGGATTGAAGGCGTGGCAGAGCGGATTGAAGGCGTGGCAGAGTGGATTGAAGGCGTGGCAGAGTGGATTGAAGGCGTGGCAGAGTAGATTGAAGGCATGGCAGAGTAGATTGAAGGCATGGCAGAGTGGATTGAAGGCGTGGCAGAGTGGATTGAAGGCGTGGCAGAGTAGATTGAAGGCATGGCAGAGTGGATTGAAGGCGTGGCAGAGTGGATTGAAGGCGTGGCAGAGTAGATTGAAGGCGTGGCAGAGTGGATTGAAGGCGTGGCAGAGTAGATTGAAGGCGTGGCAGAGTGGATTGAAGGCATGGCAGAGTAGATTGAAGGCGTGGCAGAGTGGATTGAAGGTGTGGCAGAGTGGATTGAAGGTGTGGCAGAGTGGATTGAAGGCGTGGCAGAGTCCCTGCTCCGGAGCTTGTCGGGTGTGAGTCTCTGCTGATAAAGTTGGACCTCAAGGGTCAAGTGGGTTTGCTGCTAATGTACCTGCCTCCCAACTGCGTTGCAGCATCCCTCCCCTCGCTCCTCGAGTCAGTAGCCGAGCTGGCAGTTGAGTTCCCCAGGCTTATAGTTCTGGGGGACTTTAATTTGCCATCGCTCGGTGAACACTCTGATGGGGCGCAGGAGTTCATGGCTTCCATGACAGCCATGGGCTTGACCCAGGTAATTCGGGGCCCAACTCACACAGCGGGTCACATGCTCGACCTCGTATTCCTCTCGGAGCAGTGGATGCGTGATCTTGGTCTGAGGGGTAATGAGACCATACCCCTGTCGTGGTCAGACCACTGCCTACTGAGGCTTGACTTCCGGAGGCCAAACCCCCACCGTAGGGAGGAGGAACCGACCAGGTGGTTCCGCCCCAGGCGACTTATGGACCCCTTGAGATTCCAGACGGAGCTTGGGGTTATTCCTGATACTCTCGCCCACAGTTCGGCGGAGACTCTGGTTGCCGCCTGGTATTCGGCGGCATCGGAGTCTCTCTCTCTTTTTTTTTTAAATATATTTTATTCATTTCACATTCCATTTTACAATCACTTATATACAGGGTATTTGCTATAAGAAAAAAAAAAGAAATAAAAAAAAATTAAAAAAGAAAACACAACTCATCATTCACAACCCCACCTGACACTTCCATCCTCCATACACCCCATCTACCCCCTCCAACTTTCCTTTCCTCCCTCTAACGCTCCCCTCCTACTTCCCTTTCCCCTCAAACCTTCCTTCTCCCCTTACTCCCAACACGCCCTCCTTACATTCCCCTTACTCCTTCCTTACTCCTCCCTCCTCTTTCCCTCTACCTCCCTCCTTGGTGTATTCCTTTATTCAAGTGTTGTTTATTATAATCTGATAAAAAGTAAAATAAACCAAGGAAAAAAAATATAAAGAAAGAAAAGAGAAAAAAAAGGAAAAAAAAAAGAACAACCGTATATAAGTGCATTCTTGTTCTTATTGAGACTATGTTAACACCCATCCACCCACCCCCCATAAATCCCCATCCCTACTCCTCCCGACTTCCCAGGGCCCACACCTGGCACTGCCTTCTATCTAAAGTATCTTATGTTCGTATGAATTAAAAATAAAAGTAATATATTAAGGGGAAAAAAAAAAAGAACAAAGAAAAAAGAAAAAAAAAAAGAAACTCTTTGTGTTAAGCTCAGCCCCCCATCTTTATCTATGCTTAAATAGTATAAGTCATTCTATCTATATTTTATTCTCGTCTCTTGCTTCTTTGTTATTTACCCCGGCCTCCTGTAGACTCTCCCATTCCTCTTCCTTAACCTTGTATTCAGATAATCATTTATCCAAATTTGTATAGACATCAATATACAATCTAGCTCAAAAATAATCCCTTCTAGTAAAATTTAAGCAGCGTGGATCATTCCACATATTCAAATATTACTTTACAGAAGAATAATCAAACTTTCCCTTCTAATAGGATTTAAACAGTGTAAATAATCTTTCTTAACCTTAATTTCAAACAGTAATTCAAAATAATCTGACCAAACTTTCCCTTCTTAGTAAAATTTAAGCAGCGTGGATCAAGTATTACTTTACACAAAAATCAGTTTGCATTCTATCTTAAAATGATCCCGACCAACTTTCCCTTCTAATAGGATTTAAACAACGTAAATCATTCCGCATGCATTTTGCCCTCATCCCTTGCTTCTCTGATATTTACCACTATCAAATTTATGCAGACATTAGTTTAAAATTTAGCTCAAAATAATTTCACCAAGCTTTCCCTTCTAATAAAAATTAAATAGCATAGATCATTCCACATATTCAAATAATACTTTCAACAAGAATCAGTTTACCTTCTGAGGCATCGGAGTCTCTTGACCGGATTGCGCCACTATGGCCCCTCCGGGTCGGCGGACCCCGGAGACCTCCTTGGTTCACCGAGGAGCTCCGGGAGAAGAAGCACCGGAGGAGACGCCTAGAGCACTTGTGGAGGTCCGATAAGTCCGAGGCGAACCGAGCACTTCTAACTACCTGCACCAAGGATTACGTCTGGGCACTGAGAGCTGCCAGAAGAACACATATCTCTGCCTTGGTAGCGTCTGCCGAGTCACGCCCAGCCGCCCTGTTTAGAATCACCCGCTCCCTCCTTAATAGGAGGGACATGGGAGATCCCTTACAGGGTAGGGCTGAGGACTATGCCCAGTTCCTGGCGGACAAAGTTGCTCGGTTTCGGTTGGACTTGGACTCCACCGCGGTAGATCCAGCCGAGACACAGGAGGATTACTTGGCAAACCATCTCTGGGTTGAGTTTCAGGATGTTACCTCTGGGGATGTGGACAAGGCCATTCGAGCTGTGAGTGCCTCCACCTGTATTCTGGACCCGTGTCCCTCCTGGCTGGTTGCCAACAGCAGTGAGGTGACACATGGCTGGATCCAGGCGGTCGTGACCACCTCCCTTCGGGAGGGGCACTTCCCCGCCGCACTTAAATCGGCGGTGGTGAGACCCCTCCTGAAGAAACCATCCTTGGATCCAGCCATTTTAAACAACTATCGTCCTGTCTCCAACCTCCCCTTTATTGGGAAGGTTGTTGAGAAGGTGGTGGCCCTCCAGCTTCAACGGGCCTTGGAGGAAGCTAGTTATCTTGACCCCTTCCAATCCGGCTTCAGACCTGGTTACAGCACAGAAACCGCTTTGGTCGCATTGACCGATGATCTCTGGAGGGCCAGAGATGGAGGCCATGTGTCCATCCTGGTTCTCCTTGACCTCTCAGCGGCTTTCGATACCATCGACCATGGTATCCTTCTGCGACGACTGCGGGAGGTGGGGGTGGGAGGCACTGTCTTGCAGTGGTTCTGCTCCTACCTCTCGGACAGGTCGCAGTCGGTGTTGGTCGGGGGGCAGAGATCGTCCCTGAGGCCCCTAACATATGGGGTGCCGCAGGGTTCGGTCTTATCCCCCCTACTATTCAACATATACATGAAACCGCTGGGCGAGATCATTCGGAGGCACGGGATAAAATACCACCAATACGCGGACGATACGCAATTGTATCTGTCCGCCCCGTGCCAACTCAATGAAGCGGTGGACGTGATGAACCAGGGTCTTGAGGCCGTTAAGAACTGGATGAGCGCTAACAAACTGGTACTCAACCCGGACAAGACCGAGTGGCTGTTGTGTTTCCCTCCCAACAATTTGGCCAATATTCCAACACTCAGGCTGGGGGGTCAAATTTTATACCCCTCAGATAGGGTCCGTAACTTAGGAGTCCTCCTGGACCCACAGCTGACTTTTGACCACCATTTGTCGGCTGTGACCAGGGGGGCATTTGCCCAGGTTTGCCTGGTCCGTCAGTTACGGCCCTACCTGAACCGGGAGGCTCTCGCAACAGTCACTCGAGCCCTTGTGATCTCTAGGCTGGAATACTGCAATGTGCTCTACATGGGGTTGCCCTTGAAGTGCATCCGGCGACTGCAGTTAGTTCAGAATGCGGCCGCGCGAGTGATAGTGGGCGCACCGCGATTCGCCCACATAACACCCATCCTCCGCGAGCTGCACTGGCTACCTGTTGATCTCCGGGTGCGCTTCAGGGTATTGATGACCACCTTCAAAGCACTCCATGGTAGTGGATCTGGGTACTTGAGAGACCGCCTTCTGCCGATTACCTCCCTCCGACCGATTAGATCGCACAGACTGGGCCTCCTCCGAATTCCATCTGCCAGTCAATGTCGACTGGCGACTACACGGAGGAGAACCTTCTCTGTTGCAGCTCCGACCCTCTGGAACGACCTCCCCTTTGAGATTCGCACCCTCACCACCATCCAGACCTTCCGCACGGCCCTTAAGACCTGGCTATCCCATCAGGCCTGGGGATAGGTTCTCAATTTACCCGCCCGAATGTTGACTGTTGAATGCAAGTTGTGTTTTATTAATTTAATTTTGCTCACATATTGTTTGTTTTTGGTATTGCACCCCCTTCCCTATGATTGTAAGCCGCCCTGAGTCCCCTCAGGGAAAAGGGCGGCCTATAAATCCTAATAAAATGTCTATTAAAAAAAAAGAGTAGATTGAAGGCGTGACAGAGTGGATTGAAGGCGTGGCAGAGTGGATGGCTGCACCTCAGCAATTTTCCTCCCCAGCAGTAATGCAGAAGGTGATTTTTTTTAAACACATAAACACATCAACAAAAACAAACAGATGACTTAAGCAACATAGGAACAAGAAGTTCCATCATATATCATATAGCAGTTCCGTATCGGTTTCTTTACAGTTAGTGGTTTCCCTTCTATACATTTCTATCCTGCATTCATGGTCCCCTTATTCGTTACCCATTTTTATGTACTATTCTATATTTATTTATACTTAGCTATTTATAACAAAATATTGTTTACCTATATTATGCTTTATATTCTTACTATCATTTATTCTCTTACATACAATTATAGGTATACATTCATGTACTTATTCCTTTTTGTTTGCCATTCTTATACTTTTGTTATTCCATTTAAAAGGTTATAATATACAGTTTGGGTTGCTTTGTTTACCATCCCTAGCGCCTGTTGTAACACCACCTTATTTTCCCTTTCTTTTCTCCCTCCCTTCCTTCTCTACTTCCTTACTTCCTCCTCTCGCAGAAGGTGATTGCTATGTAAACTGTGCATGCATGCACAGCAAACCGTTTGTTAAACCAGTAGAATCCCACTCTTGCCTCCAAGCATCATGCCTGAGAGCCAACTAACCTCCTCTACACATACTTGAGAGACCGCCTACTGCCAATTACCTCCAATAGACCGATTAGATCGCACAGATTAGGCCTCCTCCGAGTTCCATCCACTGGCCAATGCCGATTGGCAACCACCCAGAGGAGGGCCTTCTCTGTGGCAGCTCCGGCCCTTTGGAACGAACTCCCCGTGGAGATCCGGACCCTCACCACCCTCCAGGCCTTCCGTAAAGCCCTTAAAACCTGGCTGTTCCGGCAGGCCTGGGGCTAACGAGTCTTTTATCCCCCCTCGAATGGTATGGTTGTTGAGTGTTTTAAATTGTGGTATTGTTTTGTTCGTGTTCTTTTTTTCTTATTGTACTCCCCCCCCCCTGACTTGGTTGTGAGCTGCCCTGAGTCCCCTCAGGGGAATAGGGTGGCATAGAAATATAATAAACTCAACTCAACTCATTTGCTTGTTGTAACACAATGGCATTCATGCAAGGCTAGTGGGAAGCTTCTCACAACAGAGGCAAAAAATGGTCTCATTGCTTAGGATACTGCAAGGGAGTATTATTTAATCAAAAACTTTTTTTTTAAAAAAGGAGGACATTGTTCATCCTACTTATTGGTATTGGGAGAGGTGATATTGCTCCTCTTCAATCTAAATTCCCAGCCAACGCATTGGTTTCTACTCTTAAAACTTTAATGTACTTCCTCCTTACTTTTCAGTCAATCCATGGAGGTTTCCTGAAATGAAACCAATGACTTCAAACTTTCCTGAAAAGGTAAATGGTTGGTAAGTTTGCATGAGCAGAGCAACTTTCTGCTTATTATTTATTTATTTATTAATTAGACTTCTATACCGCTTAATAGGGTTTTCAGCCCTCTCTAAGCGGTTTACAATTTTTTTAGCAAATTGAGTCAGCAACTTTCCCCCATAGTCTGGGTCCTTATTTCACCCACCTCGGAAGGATGGAAGGCTGAGTCAACCTTGAGCCAGTGAGATTTGAACCGCTGAACTGCAGATCACAGTCAGCTGAAGTGGCCTGCAGTACTGCACCCTAACCACTGCGCCACCTCGGCTCTTACTAAGAAGCTCTTACTGCTTCTTCTTTAAAGCAGGCTGATTTTCTTTCTTGGCTTCCACCTGAGCTGGAAGTTGAAGTCCACACATTGGCATGTTATTTTGGAAAAAAATATACTGCTATTTGGCTTATCTGTAACTCTTATGAGTTGCATTAACTCATTATAGATAAGGCAACTCATAAACCAGCAACATCACTTTCTCAGGCTCACTCTCTCAGGTTTTTTTTTCAAGGCCCAAAGCCCTTCTGAATCTTTACAAAGCATGTACAGCCCTGGGACGCATAAGACACAGTTAGACAAGGTGAATGTAAGTGAGGCAAGATTTCTGTATAACTAAATAGCAATAGTCCTTATACTTATATATCGCTTCATAGGGCCTTATATAAGGTGACCAGATTTTCAGATTGGTAAAGAGGGACACCATTGATGGGGCGGGGGGGGGAGGCTTGATTAAAAATTTTAGGCGATTATATAACCCCAGGACACTGAAACCATCATAAATACGAATCTGTTGCCAAACATCAAAATTTTGATCACGTGACCATGAGGATGCTGCAACAGTCACTAAGTGTGAAAAATGGTTGCTAAGTGTGAAAAATGGTCATCAGTAACTTCGGTCACTAAATGAACTGTTTGAAAGCTAAAGCTAGCTTGCATTATAATGCCTTATGCTAGCTTACATTTGAAAGAGAGAGAAGCTAAACTCCTTATTAGAATTGAAATAGAAATGAATAGAGTAGAGTAGAATAGAGTAGAGTAGAATAGAATAGAATAGAATAGTTTATTAGCCAAGTGTGATTGGACACACAAGGAATTTGTCTTTGGTGAATATGCTCTCAGTGTACATAAAGAAAAATAAAATAGAATACATTCATCAAGAATCAGAAGCTACAACACTTAGTGATAGTCTCTCTCTCTCTCTCTCTCTCTCTCTCTCTCTCTCTCTCTCTCTCTCTCTCTCTCTCTCCACACACACACACACACACACACACACACACACACTCCTCCTCTGGATTCACTGGGCCTTTAAAAATTCCCCCTCCTGTGCAAACACTCCTGCAGCCTCTTTCTCCCCTCTTTCTGGATTCGCTCCGAAGTTTTTAAAATTACCTTTTCTATAGAGACCGGGTTATCAGCCACGTAAGACATAGGCGAAGGCGAAATGGAGACTCGAGTCAGCAGCGTGCTTAAACTTTTCCACCCAGCCCGCTCACTGATTGGCTGGAGACCAGGCCCAATCAGTGAGCAGCAGGCTGGGCTGCCTTAGACTTAGTGTGTATGGGCGGGGGAGGAGCGATAGCAGATGGGAGGGGGAGCGGGCAAGCTATAAAAGTGGGACTTTTTGAAAACTGCCTGGGACCCGGGAGAAATTGTAGAAAAGCGTGCTTGTCACGCTGAAAGCGGGAGGTCTGGTCACCTTAGCCTTACAGCCCTAAGTGGTTTACAACAGCAGCATATTGCCCCTAACAATCTGGCTCCTCATTTTACTGACCTTGGAAGAATGGAAGGCTGAGTCAACTTTGAACTGGTGAAAATCAAACTCCTGGCTATGGGCAGAGTTAGCCTGCATTACTGCATTCTACTCACTGCACCACCAGGGCTCTTACATTAGAAGATGGTGTATAATGGAAATGATGTGTTCATATCTGATGCACCCTGTGGCAACTATTTGCAGATTGAAACATCTGCATCTATAAATCAGTTGGTATAATTAGATGTTTCCGCACCATGTGGGTACATTTTCCAGTTTGGATTGTCCCATTTTTACATCACTTTTTAATTAAAAAACATACACATATAGAAATATTCCTAATTTTCAGTTACCTAATTGAAAACAATTTCCCTAAATATCACATAACTTTCTGTGTGTTCTTTTCACACAATCTTACACATTTTCATGTTTATAGTACACGTCTTTAATCAAAGAACTATCTTGCAAAATTCAGAGAAGTGAAAAATTCAAAGAGTAACCGAATACCAGATTATCTCTTAATTTGCAAGTGGGAAATTAAGTAAAGCCATATTAAAGTGTAAGATGAACAAATCCTGCTTCTTCTCATCCGAGACTGCTTAAATATAAATATGTTTTCAGGGCTTTTCAGAGGGATTCTTGAAAATTCCTTGCATGAAGGAAGGAATTAATATCTGACAAATCATGCCCAGAATTACAAAAATGGATTCCTAGAGGCAGGGCCAGTTCTACATATGAGAAATAGACAATATGAAATCTGATCATCCTTACGTATTGCTTTAGATCTAAGCCACCCAGATTTGCTTAGCAAAGTGAGATAGGCAGCATATAAATTTAATAAATACATAAACTTTTTTTCTTTCTATACTTTTTGAAAACACTTACTCACAAAGTCTCTTTTGCGTGGTAGCTAACAGTACACTAACCAGATGTTGCAAGTCACAAAAAAGAAATTATTACTACAGCTAGGAAGCTGATAATATAACTGAAAGACGATAAAGATCTGGCAGGAAAGAACTGAAAGAGTGAACTGTGTGATTATTATTGTTCTCAAGTTATAACCGAAAAAGCAGTAATGGCACACTCTTTGAGCCAGCTCATGGCTTAAATACAATTTTGCAGAATTATTGACATGTGACAACAATGGGTGCTAAAAAATATTCAGGAAAATTAAAAAAAAAACATTGTCCAGGTCTGAAAATTGTAAGCATGAAGCTAAAAATCTTGGAGGAAGAAAATAAATAAATAAGAGGACATCTTTTTGAAATGCATAATGAAACTGAAACATGAGCCAAATCAAAGGGGAGACCAGAATAGAACTTTGCCTATGTCTAGAAACTTGGAGCCATTGTCATCACTATAAGGGCACATTTTTAAATAAAGTGCCTGAATGGGCAACTGCCAGTACTTTTTTTTTAAATAGTCCTCCGAGCATGCCCTAGTACCCTCAGAATGGGCAGGGCCAATGTTTTTGGTACTGTTTCCACTTTTGAAAGGGGTATTTCTGAGGATTAACTGCCCCTTTTTTCCAACATGAGTTAAGAGAGAGACTAAAGATGGATAGGTACCGTGTTTTCCCGAAAATAAGACAGGGTCTTATTTTCTTTTGACCCCCGAAATAAGTGCTTGGACTTATTTTCGGGGAGGTCTTATTATTTTTGAGGGTGCAGGAGGCGGCAAGCATGGTCACCTCATGGCTGCTGCTGTGTTGCAATATTTTCGGGGAGGGCTTATTTTCGGAGGAGGGCTTATTTTAGCGCATGCACTCAAAAGCCCATTCGGGCTTATTATCTGGGGAGAACTTATTTTCGGGGAAACAAGGTATATAAAAGGTGAACTACACGCTTTGAGTTCAGAAAAATCTCCATTTCAATACCATGGCCAAATCGAAATGTCACAAGTACCATGACAAAAAATGCAGCCAGGGAATTCGGTCTGCTAATGCTAATCAGAATATGTGGTTCATCCATCGAAGCCAGAGTACTACTGGAAAGATTTGATGGAGATGAGAAGAACAGAGATGGTCAGAAGAATGTACAGTAGGTAAGAATTAATTGTTGCATTTCTGGCAGATTAGCAGATCAAGTCGTGTTCCTGATTCCCAGTGGCTTTTTTTTGTGTGTGTAACAGCAGCTAAAGGATTTCTCCACCAGCATTAAGTTATAGGAAGAAAGAGAGTTTGAGAGTTTGCGTGGATGTTTGCGTGCTCAGATCAATTCTGGTTCCAAAGACAAATTCTTGATGCTCCCAGCTGCTCAGGGGTAAGGCTGCTTGCAGTTCTTTCGCCCCTGGCTGTGGTTGGTACATATTAAGACAATAATGCAGGAGTGACAAGCCTGAAGTCCTCCCACCCCAGGAGTGGCAAATAAAGGTGTACATGAAGCTAAACAGCCCATCTGAAAGACAAAAGAGGATTTGCTAGCTTTCACTCATTTATTATCTGTCAAATTAAAGGCAACCGTACTATCCCTCGCCTTGTATGAAATCCAGAAATCAATGGCACACAGCCGCTTAGGCCTCTTTCAGGGCCATCAAGTCACACCAGCATGCAGAATAATTAGGTACGTTTATCTTTGGAGAGAAAGTGGTCTCTCTTGTGCTGCATTTTCTGTTTCTGTGGCCATTTTGCCAAGCGGTATTGAGTTGCCATATTATTCATGGGACCAATTAAAATCTTGCTTTTGTGATATTCATGCAACTTTTACTATGAAGATTTTTTTCCCCCTTTGCCCCATCCCAAGCATCCATCTCTAATAGCATTAGTGGTATTCTACACCGATGCTATATTTTTATTATGACATAGAGGTAAGGCTGATTTATTTCTTTCCTTGAGTCCTTATTTTGGATCCATGCACTGGTTTAAAATGGGTAACCACTGAAAAAGAGGAAATAATGTTGGACCTCTTATTTGTGTCCCCACATTTTCCCAAGATATTATGTATCTTAAAAAAAAAGTAGTAAAGTTTGACTCCTGTTGACTATATCCATACAATTTTCAAGACAACATTATGGAGGGGATTTGCTTCCCCCTTCTGCGTTTGTCAACTTCCCAATCTAGCTGGAAGCCTCAGAATTTCCTTGTGATCTTCTATCCAAATGCTAGCAAAGCCTGACCTTGTTTACCTGCTAGCTTTAAAATTGTTTATATGTACTGTGTACAGGCTGGTTTTAACAAGAAATGTTACACTTTACTTTAACCAGAAGGTTGGAATGGAAGGTGTCCCAGATCATATGAACAAAACAGCCTTTGGAGACCTGTGCTCAATGGCGTGCATCTGAGAGAATAGTCCTTTATGGTTCATAGCAGAGGGGCAGAAGTACTAAAAATGAACCTTGGCCTGGTTAACAGTCAACTTTGATGTCATTAAACAGTATTGAAGAAAGGTTGTGCACTCTTAATGCCAGGCACACTTGCCAACATTATGACTTGAGCCCCAAGCTCCTTCTTTTTCTCCCTCTAATCCCATTTCTCTAACCACTTCTCTGAATACTCTGCTTGAATGTTTCATCAGAGTTTCAGACTTAAATGCCACATGTCATTATTCATCCATCCTATTAAACACACAAAGGTTAAGGTAGCTTTGGTTCTATTTGAAACTGCTCTTCATTGTTATTTGTATCCAGTCTATTACCAAATTGTGTCTTTTTGTTCCATTACAATTTCTAGTCTCCCTTCATCTACACAAATTGTCTATTGTCTCTTCATGATCCCCTGATGTCTATTCCGTACTCTGCTGCCTGAATGATTTACTTCTTTAATTGTCCTGGTCACATGGTAATTTAAATCCTTCCACTGCTTTTTTTTTCTAGCAAGATTCGGGTAAGAAGCTGCTGCTTCTCCTTCTTATCAAAATTTCATGGCCTTTGCCTTTCCTGCTTATATCTGGGTTCTTATAACTTGATGTGATCATGTGTGATCTTCACTTCACTCATTGAGAGCCACCAACTTCAGCTGTCCAAAGGTCTGCCATTCACTCACAAGTACTGCATTCCACTCTTTCTCCATGCTTACAGATGCTTCCCAGAATACCTGTTCTGCTGACAGATTCTCAGAATAAATCCATCTCTTAATCCTTACAACTAAATCCCAATTGTTACACAGGAGGAGACCATGCGATGATGTAGAACAGGGGTGTCAAACTCATGTTGTCACAGTCGTGTCATGTGATGTATCTGGACCTTTCCCCCTTTGCTAAACCAGGCGTGGGCATGGCCAGAGCATGATACACCTGGCCTGTGGGCCAGGAGTTTGACAGCTCTGATGTAGAGGCATTAGGGTGCTTCCAAACACTATCCTGCTCATCACTAGCCTTTCTCACTTTGACAAATCCCAAATGCAAGACAAAAGAGATTTGATTGTGGTATAGATAAATATTATCTCAGCTTGTGCAAAGATCAGCCATGATCCTTTGTGGCCAGACCTGGTGCTCCTGAAAAACCTCAGGCCATTGATTTAAGACACTTGGTAGACTTCTGGATCTGTTCCTGCTTCCCAGCATGAATTAGGAAAAAACGAATTCTGTTTTTGCTAAGGGCATTCCTCACGTAGTATGTGGTGTGTAAATAAATCTGCCTCTTTTCTTTCTTTGGAGTCCTTATTGTTCGCTGAACTTGGTTGTTTGCTTATAGGTGTTTCTCTACCAAACTACTGTATTTTCCAGCGTTTAAGATGACTTTTTAACCCCAAAAAATTATTTCAAAAATCGGGAGTCATCTTATATGTCGGGTATAAGAAAGGCCATACCAAAAAACCAAAGCAAAAGAAAAAGCAACGCCACCAAGCAAAACGCTGCGCCGCCACCAGCGTAGACGTCGGCCTTTCAATTGATAACCTTGGTGCTCCTCGTCTGGGCACATGGATGGTTGAGCGCTGAGATGGCTTAGTAAGGTCTGGCTGGAGGTCTCAAGGAGGAAGGCGCTGAGCTCAAACTACGAAAGCCCGGCAGCGCGGAGGCCTTCAGCTGGCTCGCAGGCGCCTGAAAGTAGAGGATCATCTTATACGCCCAGTTGCCTTATACGGCGGAATATACTGTCAATGTCTTTCCTTTGTTCTTTAACTGGTAAAATGGTCATAATCTACTTGTAGCCACTTATCTCTTCCCATTTTCTTCACTGCCAACTTTTCTGGCCATTCCCTCTCACATTTTAATTAATGTTTTGATTTAGGTACTCACCATTCTTACCAAAGTGACTCTGGGTGATGAGCAGAGGGTGGGGTCAAAACAGCAACATGGATAGCTATAGGAAACATAGACCATGTAATCCAAAGAAAATAAAATGGCAGCCCAAATTACATCCCTCCCCTTAAAATTGTAGTAAATCACCGGTGCTTCACTAACCTCCTGACTCTCACACCATGTTTTAAGGTTTTTGGGAAAGACTGGGGCCAATCTCATCTCTGCTAGTGACATGTTCTAGAGCAGCGCTGTCAAACGCACAGCCCACGAGCCAGATGTGTCATGTTCTGGCCACACCCATGCCTGGTTTAGCGAAAGGGAAAAAGTCACCATACGTCATCTGACACCGCTGTGATGATGCAAGTTGACAGCCCTGTTCTAGAGGGCAGGAGCCTGGACCAAAAATTCTCGCATCCAAAAAGTCTCCCATGCCAGTACGATGAAAACTTCCAAATTGTTGCAAGTGTAAAAAAACACCAGGCACTTTTTATCATATATGGTGGACGTGCAATGAGGCCAAATATTATTGGAAAATGATTCAATCATGGTTAGAACAAATGGTAGGAGACCAAATCTTGTTTAAACCCAAAACATTTCTCCTAGTATAATACCAGAGGGGTATAAGAAAGATACACTTTATTTAATTATTCATGTACTAACTGCAGCACGCATAACTTATGCACAATATTGGAAAAAAGAAAATACACTATCAGAGCTAGATATAATCAGAAAAGTGTTGTCCTGTGTGGAAGCAGATAGGCTCACTCTTGAACTTAAAAATAAAGGGGAATCAGAATATTTTGAAGTCTGGAATAGATTTTATGATTGGAATAAGACAAGGTGACAAGACTGGAACAAACTGTATTTACTGTGATTGGACAGAAGGAATGATAATGTATTAAGTAGGCTAATTGTCAATAGTTGTGACTAGCTGTATATAATGTGAATGTATAGTCACTCCGACTTTGCGGTACTGCATTGTTTTAAATGTAAAAATTATATATATATATATAAAAGAAAACTTTTTTTCCAGTTTATTATAAGGTAAAATACAAAAAGAAACAAAACTTAAGGAAAAAGGAAAGAGAACAGAAAGAAATAGAAAAGAAGGGGAAAAAAGGAGTGACTTCCCACTTTTTTCAATGCAGTAGAATACAAAAAAAAAAAGTTATAGCCTCATATTTTTTTGCTTTGCATTTCTAAGTATTTCAAGCCATTTCTATACAGTTAAAGCCATTCTAAATCTTAATGTTAAAGGTTCATTTTTTTTTTAATTTTAGGGTACAAAATCCTGAAGTGGTTTCCAAATGGAAACAAATATAGATAAATTCTTCTCTTTAATTAGAAGAGTCAGATCTGCCGTCTCCACCAATTCCATCACCTTCACCATCCATTCATCCACTGTGGGAATTAGTGTTTCCATCTTTGTGCATTTAGGATTCTCACCACTATCAACATATATGATCCAAGTTTCTTTGTAAGCTGTTTGTTACACCTAACTTTTAGATTTTCTAGGGTTAAGCAAGATGACATTTTTTGACAAGACTCAAAGTGTGCCTACAGTACCTGCTACATCTGATAGGACATAGAGTAACAAGTGAAGAAAGGCAGTCGTTCAAGTCTCCTGGCCCTATGACAAGGACTCTGGTGGCTTTCAAGCTGGATCAATGACCTCATGCTCCATAATAGGCATATTGTTCTTTCTACCTGGAGACCGGAGAAGCTATTTCCTCAAACCAAGTCTGTCATATTCCCAAAATTCCTAACACTAGTGAAGAAGCAGTTTGATGGATATCTGCCTCATCATCCTTGAGTCCTCCCCTACTGCCTTGCCATGAGTCATGGTGGCACAGTGGTTAAAATGCAGTATTGCAGGCTAATTCAGTTCCTCACCAGCTGAAGATTGACTCAGCTTTCCACCCTTCCGAAGTTGGTAAAATGAGGATCCAGGTTGTTGGGGGCGGTTCCACCACAAAACCGCGTTCGACTAAAGCACGCTCGACAAAACCGCATACCTGACGTCATCACAGCGCGACGAAAAAAGCACGCTGTGAGCGCTAAAGCTAAAATTAACCCCTAAACCTAAACCTAACCCCCCGGAACCTAACCCTAAACCTAACCCTTAACCTAACCCTAAACCTAACCCTAAACCTAACCCTAAACCTAACCCTTAACTTAACGCTAAACCTAACCCTAACCCTTAACCTAACGCTAAACCTAACCCTAACCCTTAACCTAACCCTAACCCTAACCCTAACCCTAACCCTAACCCTAACCCTAACCCTAACCCTAACCCTAACCCTAACCCTTAACCTAACCCTAACCCTAAACCTAAACCTAAACCTAAACCTAACCCTTACCTTAACGTGAATCGGCTTGCTTTCAAAGCGCTTTTTAAAGCGCCCTTTTTTCTCCACGGTCGCTGTTGTCGCGCTGCTGATGACGTCAGCGACGCGCTTTAATCGGGCACGCTTTAGTCGAACGCGGTTTTGTCGTGCCACGGTTGGGGGCAACATGCTGACTCTGTAAACTGCTTAAAGAATGTTGTAAACAGAGGAGTGGCATATAAGTCTAAGTGCTATTGCTATTTCCCACAATTTCACTTGCCCACCAAAAGGCTAAGGTTGGGCAATTGATGATTATGTGCCCAGAAGCATCACTTTAGTGGGGGAATGTACGCCTTGATTTCAGAATCCAGTGCTCCCTTACCTCCTATTGTTGCAGGTGTTTAATACAAGCCAGCAGCAAACTTTTTAAAAACATTTCCTCCATTTGTGGCTATTGCCCTAGGGCCCAAACTGAGAAATTGTGGCAAGGAATTAAACAGGGAAAAATTGGGGTAATTTCTCCTGCCTTGGGCGAGTAGAATTCTGTCTCAATTCCCCTTGTGTTTGACCCTTTCCTTGAGTCAGACCCGAGTCCTAAAAAAAAATATCTAACTATACTGTATGAATAAGTCCAATTCTTCAGCATCCTAATCTAATTTTCCACTGTGGGATTGAACAAAAGTGACGTAACATTATCTTCACATGGCAAGGATAAATCCCTGCATTAAAATTCTGTTTAAGGAGGAAAACAGCGACCCAGATAATTCAGATAATCATCAACCTTAACAGTCACATTGAATCAAATGCTTGACTTTTATGTGGCTGTGATTTAGACTTGGAGCACATGCTAGCCTTGGGAAAGGCTGCCATTTTCAGCAATAGGCCTATGGTAAGAATAGCAAAATCGGTCATACAGGCTGGATATGGCTAAGAGGTTTTCTTTGTTCCTTTACCTCTTCGTCTATTCAACACATAGCTAAACAGTAGCACTCAAAGCAGAAATGCTAATCAGATTTCATCCTTTGGGTAGCATCACCTTAGCCTGCAACCATCCTTCACTTAAATATATAGTCCAAAGTCCCAGGGCTGCGCACAGCCTCTGAAAATGTTAAGTACAGAACCAAGAGCATCTTGAAAAATTGCCAGCAAATTATAATGCAATGTGCAGTGAGATTATAACAAAACATATAAAGACTCTGAGGTCTGAATAAGTTTGGAGCTTATTCTAGCCACAGATTCTGAGGACTGAAAATTTGTTATTTTATTTTTTTTAGGCAATGAGAAGTTGGGCTTTGTAGCTTCTTCATGGGCTGGTTGGCATCTGTTGCAGAGCTGGGTTAATAACAGAAAGCAGATTTAGAGAGAGAGAGAGGTGTCTATGTAAAAACCTATTCTCGCACCCCTAGAAATTTCTTCATTGTTAAAATATTCATGACTGGGAGAGACATGGTCAGCCAATGAATAGCCATAGCAACTAAGTCAGCCAATGGGAACTTAAACAGATCTGAGTCTGTGCAAAGAATTGAAACAGAAACTTGAAACTCTGTCTGCTCTGAACTCTGTGATGAAGCTGTTCTTTCCTGCTTGTATTCTGCTTGTAACTTCTACCACATTGAAAGAATTTACTACATCGGTATTGTACATTTATTTATCTATTCTTATGCATATGAAGAAATTTAAGAATCCAGCTGAATCACTTATCTGTTTGTGCTTTCTGGATTAGATTTTTCTGCAACAAACTCTGACATCCATTCCAGAGGTGGTATTCAGCAGGATCTGACCAGTTCTGGAGAATAGGTAGTGGAAATTTTGAGTAGTTCATAGAACCAGTTAATACCATCTCTGACTGGCCCCACACCCATCTATTCTCTGCCTCTCGGGTCCCAGCTGATTGGGAGGGAATGGAGATTTTGCAGTATCCCCCTGCCACGCCCCTCAAGCCATGCTACGCCCACCAAACCACACCCATAGAACCGGTAGTAAAAAAATTGAATCCCATCACTGATTCATACCCTAGCTAGACAGGTTGCTGTTACATTATTGTTAGGGGAATCTATAAGAAACCGTCCAAGGGGTAGGTGGGTGGGGTGCTGTTTGGTTCCCTTCCCTTAATGTTATGTTAAGCAAATGTTTTAAAATGGAAGCTCTTTGCTCTATTTAATAACTCTTTTAGAGGCAGTTTCATCTCCTTCTTTCCCTGATACTCTCTTCACATTCAAGGTCACAAGAAACTACTTTTGTTTGAAAGTGTCTGAATTTCATTTCTTTGTGGACAATCCCCAGTTTGCTCCAGTTTCTCTCTTGCCTGCAGGCCATTTTCTTCTTTGGCTTTTCTTCCTGAGATTTATCCCAGTTCCTGTGGTCAATGCAGGGTATTTATCTGCAGCTGCTGAAGCTATCATCCATTTTTCCTCCCAGCACTCTTTGCCTGCCTTTCTTATCAGACTGGCTGGCATGTATGAAGCAGGGAAGATGGAAGGGAAGAAATTATTTATTTCTTATTCTCTGCCTGACTTCTAATAAGCAGTGCTAAAGAGCACAAGAACCTAGAGAATGAGGTTCTTTAAAACACCTTCAGGAACTTGAGAAAGAACTCAAAAAAACACCAAACTTCAGTATTTCTAAGTTACAAATAAGCAGGATGGGACAAAGAGCCGAGGTGGCACAGTGGTTAGAGTGCAGTACTGCAGCCACTTCAGCTGACTGCTAGCTGCAGTTCGGCAGTTCAAATCTCACTGGCTCAAGGTTGACTCAGCCTTCCATCCTTCCGAGGTGGGTAAAATGAGGACCCAGACTGTGGGGGCTATATGCTGACTCTGTAAACCGCTTAGAGAGGGCTGAAAGCCCTATGAAGCGGTATATAAGTCTAACTGCTATTGCTATTGCTATTGCCACAGCCAACTCACTGCAGCCAACTTGCCACAGCCAACTTGCTGTGGTACAACTTGCCATGGCCAACTCGCCACTGGACAACTAGCCGCAGGACAGTTTAACAATTCAATTTAATTATTCAAAATAAATGAAAGAATATTTTAATTTTTGCCATTCACATTTTATTCCGTCCCTCCCTTTGCATCTATTTCTATAATAATTCTATTCCACCATTTCTTTCATATTAGTGTCACTCTTGTCCCATAGCGAATTGTCCCGTGGCGAGTTGGCCATGGCAAGTTGTCCTGAGACAAATTGGTCACGGCAAGAGGTCCTGTTACAAATTGGCCATGGCAAGTGGTCCTTGGCAAGTTGGCTGTGCGGAGTTGGCCATGGTGAGTTGGCTATAGTGAGTTGGTCATGCCGAATTGTCATAGACTCCCCCCCCCAAAAAAATAAGATCTCAGCTACTCATTGTCTAGGGCCTAGATTTTCTTCTGGAACTTAAATCTGGAACATGACAGGTGAAAGAAAGAAGAGAGCAGAGGCACAAAAGATTTGCAGAAGGTGGAGGGCCCATCAGTGGATGTATATCTATTTGCTCATTTCAACTGAATGATCCACCAGAGAGGAAAATAACCGTAAGCATTCATTGACCCCCACAGCAGAATCCCGCCTAACATATTGCTGCAATCCAGGATGCCAGTGGCAAGGCCTGGGGTGGGGATAAATTTTACCAATGAATATGCACTCCTCACCATACTTATTCAAAAGTGACTCTTGTGGAATTTATTTTCAAATAAACCATTCGTGCCTACTTGGCTCTAGAATGTTTACTGCTCTTCTGAAAATGCAAATATCTAATAATCAAATCCAACCATAGAAACTAAAAAAAATAGAACCCTCTGGCAAATATGATAAGAGGTTGTGCTGTCAACAGATCTGCTCAGCACCTATTTATGGCTGCACTGCACAAGCTTATGAAGCAGGAAGTAGGTTAGTCCAGGGCCTGCACTGGTTTCCTTCGCGCTGTTGCAAGCTCAGGCTTCATCCAAAGAGCCTCTTTAATATGTTTTGCTCGATAGCAGGAAAGTGTGTGACGTAAACTGTGCTGCTCCTCAAACAATTGTGCTTCACCTTAGCAATGAGGTTCTACTTATAGTTTGTATTACACAGCAGGGAGTGGTAAATCCTCTACTGTCCTTTCCTTTACCTCCTAGTATCACCTATGGATGGGAAAACAAATTACCAATTCTTCTCTTCTTCCCTTGAACATGTGTCCTGGTGGGGATGTGATTTCTCCTACTTCATTGTGTGGCCCATGCATGCTTCATTGGCCAGCTAGTCAAAATATTTTTGGTATATGGCTTCTTAAAAATGCCATCCTTAAGACAGCATCAGGCATTGGTTTAGTGAACTGCATCTAACATTTATGGTAAATTATGAATGATGTGTGGTTAACAGAGTAAATGTAGATTGTCAATGAAAGGAATAGATAGTGGAACTGGTGAAAGTGATGAAAACTTTGTGGGGGGAAAGATTGATTTGGAGAGTACATGGTGAAGAACTGTGTGAAGAGAGAAGATACGGGGAAGGATTGGAAAAATTGAATGTGGATGTCTGGCGAGATAGAACTGCTGGAGTTTGCTCTTCTGCAGATTGGTTGCACAGTACAGCTGGAGATTGGTTGGCTGAGCTTGTAACAGAAATATGAACACCTCGGCTGTTTTTGAATGGAATTTCAGGAAGCTGCTTAATCAGCTGGTGGCCACCATTCTTGTCTGAATAACAACTGGATCTGGAGCAAAGTAGCTGATCGGGATTAAGCCTTAGAATCGCTTTGGCCTAGAGATGAATTTGGTTGGCAAGGCAATATGTGTGGCAAGACTCCGTGTGTTGTTATAGAGGACATTGTTGTCATGTGAGGAATTCCAAGTGTGAGAGATTGGAAGAAAGCTAAGGAGAGTCAAATGAATACTTATCTTGCAAAAGGCAACCCCGTCCACAGGCTAAGAAATCTTGGGAAAAGCATTGAAAGTTGGTTGTACCCACAGCTGATCTAGGTGGCTAATAGAATAGAATAACAGAGTTGGAAGGGACTTTGGAGATATTCTAGTCCAACCCAGTGGTGGATTTTAAAAATTTAGTCAGCGGTCACTATCGGTCCAGCGATCCATGCCAAATTTCCAAACCAGTGTGTACTGGCTGAATACCACCTCTGGTCAAACCCCCTGGTCAGGCAGGAACCCCTATACCATTTCAGACAAATGGTTGTCCAATCTCTTCTTAAAAACCTCCAGTGTTGGAGCATTTACAACTTCTGGAAACAAGTTGTTCCACTGATTAATTGTTCTGTCAGTAAATTTCTCCTTAGTTCTTGGGTTGCTTCCCTCCTTGATTAGTCCCCATTCATTGTTTCTTGTCCTACCCTTATATTTGGAGGATAGGTTATCCCCCTCTTCTCTGTGGCAGCCCTGAGATATCAAAACACTGCTATCATGTCACCTTGCCCTTCTTTTTATTAAATTAGACATACCCAATTACAGCAATTGTTCTTCATATTTTTTAGCCTCCAGTCCCCTAATAAGAACTGAGGAGGATCTCTGTACCTAACACCATCATTTTAGGGTGTCACTGAAACACTGTATTTCCCACATGGGAAGGTTTTGTGGTGGGAGAAGAACAAAACCCCCATTTCCAAACTGGAACAGCTAAAGAGGTCTTTGGAATGCTTCAGCCTATGCCTCAAGCACAGGAAGATATCCTTGTGCTGCAGCATGAAAAACATGAGGTTAAGTTATCTGCAAGACCAGTCCAACAAAAACTAGATTTTCCCATCTTTCCTTTAAAAAGAAAAGATTCTTGCCCACAGTGCTGAGTTCTTTTGTCTGATCCCGCAGAGACTCCCTAAGCATATCTCTTTAAGATCCTAGCCTTCAGATTTCAATGTCTCAGAAGCTTCAAAAGCAATATGTGAAAAATCTGCAAAAGAAGTATAAAATTGTATAGGAGAAAACGATCCATATTATCCCCGTTATTGAATGGAAAGCCAAAATCCTTTGCTTTGAAGGAGGATTTGTATGGTGGGTGAAACGGCAATATAAACTTAATTGTACTATATAGGGAGGAACGAACTGATGTTTGCGGCGCTTGGAGATCCTTGATTTAAAAATGCTCATCTGGAAGAGAGACTGTCCTGGGAAATAAGATCTGATGTAATATCCCGGCATGTCCGGTTGATTTTAGGCTTGAGAAGGCTTGACAATTGAGCTAAGTCAGAGTAAGGCTGACTTAAAGAAGTACAGGTAGCCATAGCAGATTAATGAACGCAACCCAAATAAGAGTAGAGTGGGTGTATCTTCCTACATGAAACTCTCTGCCTGAGAATACCTCATTGCTGGAAGCAATCTATTGCTTATAAACTGGTAAAGCTGCTTACTCTTGTGTATTGGACTATGACCGCCTGCTGCCAATTACCTCCACTAGACTGATTAGATCCCACAGATTAGGCCTCCTCCGAATTCCATCCGCCGGCCAGTGTTGACTGGCGACTACCCGGAGGAGAGCCTTCTCTGTGGCTGCTCCGACCCTTTGGAACGAACTCCCTGTGGAGATTCGAACCCTCACCACCCTCCAGGCCTTCCGCAAAGCCGTTAAAACCTGGCTGTTCCGACAGGCCTGGGGCTAAAGAGCTGTTGCCCCTGTCTCGAATGGTATGACTGTTGTGTGTTTTAAATTGTGTATTGTCATGTTTGTTTTTTATTTTTTGTCTGTACCCCCCCCCCCCTTCCCAGATTTGATTTGTCAGCCGCCCTGAGTCCCCTTCGGGAGAAAAGGGCGGCATATAAATATAATAAATGAAATGAATGAATGAAATGACTGTCGTAGTGACTCTTTGATTACCACACCTTGATCTTTGCTCTCTTACCTTTGCCCTCTGGATCCTTCTTGAAGCTTTAGATTGGTTTCATTAAGGATTTCTGGTTTCATGTCTGTACCTCTCCCTGGCCACAACATTCTTCTGAATTTGATCCTTTGCTGACTCCCAATCCCAATCTGGGACAGGAAATTACAGAAATGTAGCCCAGAGCTGGTTGCACGAGGTCTTTCCACAGGGATTGGTATGCCAACTGTGGACGTCTGAAATGGCAACACAATGAAAGCTTGTCAGCGAGCGATAGCAATGAAAGAGAAACAAGCAGCCATTGGGGAAATAGCATTGAGGATTGAAGATGTAGTGGGAGAATAACAATCAACCATGCCTGGGCTAGTGATGGAACAATAGCCTCCTTGGACCTGTAAGTACAACCATCTGAGTGGAAGGCCTTGACATGTCTCTGCCCTCTTCCTGGTCCTGCTGATCAAGTCCAATCTGTTAAGGAGACCTGGCTTCAGGCAGCTCAAAATGTCCCCCTCACCCCCCGGAATAATAAGGACTTGCAAAGAAGCCGAGGCTTCAGATAGGCTGCCTAGCTCTGCAGTTTGTCCTTAGGTGACTTCAGCTAGGAATAGAAAAAAAGATCTCAAAATAAAGCATGAGATTTTTTTGTAACTCTTTGCCGGACTCAGAGGTTAAGATTTTCATAATATTTCTGCTCCATTATTCATAGAGATTGTGTTCTGACCCCCCTCGTTCCACACCAAAGCACACTCTGAGTCAGAGATAAATTATGGCATTTAATTAACAGACAAACAGGTCCTTGGCAGCAACCCGGCACAGACAAGCTTGGGCAGCAATAAACACAGATAAGGCTTGGCAGCAATCCAGCCTGCCAAGCTCATACAAAGTTCTCCGACATTCGATTCTGTGTTGACTTCTGCAAAGAGGGGCATGTGCACAAGTAGTCTTTTTATAGTCTGGAGAGGAGCCTAATGACCACCAGCTGAGTGCAATCACCACCTGTAATTGCGTAATTGTTCCTGACGCCTAGTAGCTCTTCGATGCCGTGCATCCAGGAGCAACTCACTACTGGCTTCCGGCTCACTCTCCCTTGTCTCCTCCTCACTGGTCCAAGGCTCAGGTGCCTCCTGGTGGCCAACCAGCCTCTCTGTGCCCTGCTCAGAGTCGGAACCCTTTCCAGGGTCCTCTACATCCTCCAGAGCCGACTCATAGAGCCTCTCGCTGTTGGAGTCTGGTGGCAGCTCCAACGGCTCCTGCTGGGCCACAACTGATTGTTGAGTTGTCCCCTCAATCATAGACAAGCACAAAAAGCAGGGGTGAAATTCAGCAGGTTCTGGAGAACCGATATTAGAAATTTTGAGTAGTTTGGAGAACCAGCAAATACCACCTCTGGCTGGCCCCAAAGTGGGGTGGGAATGGAGATTTTGCAGTATCCTTCCTCTGCCACCCCCACCAAGCTATGCCCACCAAACTGATAGTAAAAATATTTGAATTTCACCACTGACAAAAAGGCTCCCTAGCTCTGATGGTCTCACAGATATACTCATGACTTCTTGCAGGATTTATCCCTTTTTCTTAGGTTCAAGATGATCCATATCGATTAGATCTGTAATCCACTCCATCTTCCAACACAAACTCTAGCTACTTGTTCTCTCACTCCCAAAATGGAAGTTTTAGTCCATGGGTGTCAAACTCAATTGTGTCATGTAATGTATCATGATGTATCACAATGTTTTTTGCCTTTGCAGAGCTGGGGTAGGTGTGGCTTGCGCGTGACACATTGGATATATTAATCCAATGTAAGTTTTGAATTGATATAAGAACTGAATAATTAGTTATATAACTTAGTTCCTTACATACATATACACACCTCATACAAACCTATATTTGAAATGCATTGCATTAGCAAACTTTGCTTGCAGACACATATATTTTAGGCAAAATTGAATTAAATGTATATCTTGAAGAAAATAGAAATTAAAAAAAAAAGAAATAAGCAAAGTAAACAAGAGTTTATAAAAAACTTTTCCGGCAATTTTATTTTTCAACAACAACGTGAAAATCAATGCTGAAATAGAAAAAAAAAAAACATCTTGGTGGATATGTCTATTCCAGCCTTCTTCAAAATGGTGCCAAACACATGGACTCTAAATCCCAGAATCCTCAGCAGTACAATACTAATAGGGGAATTCTGAAGACAGAAGAAAAACAGAATAAAGCAGATGTAAAGTGAGATTTGGACATTAAGTGTGAAACCTACTGGGTCAGGCTGGACAGCCTCTTAGAGCCCCTTTACTTCTATATTAAAGCCACATAGGCAGAGTTGCAGCTTGCAAAAGAACAGGAAGCCAGTGCCTAACCACAAGATGTCCCTATGTCAAAATCTATGTCAAAAGTCCAAGGTTCAATTAAAGTTCATTAATGACACGTACTCCATAAACAAAAGGAGAAGTAAGACCCCATCTCCTTATAAGGTTTTCTCCTCAAGGTAACCACTAAGAAATGTGTTAAGTATTTCCATGTTGCAATGCTTTTGAGAATGTATAAGAATGCGTGCTTCGATAATGAAGGTTGTTCAGAACTTGCAATGCTAAGCCATGAGCTAGCTTTCTGAACCTGGCTGCCAAATAAACGTTTCCTGTATCCTGAGAAGTCTAAAGCCTGTCATTTTCTGCAACAAGAAGAAGAACATGGATTGCAGAAGGTTAGCCTGTTCTTCTTGGCCTTTTTATTAGCCAATAATTAGGACTTTCCCTGGGAAATTCTGCATGTAATGTATATGCCCTATTATTGAGCTATAGTAGGACATACACAGATCAAAATGGTGAATTTGACCAAAGATGGATTTTTTTTAAAAAAAAAATACCTTTTCAGTTTGTAAAGTGAAAATGACCAGGTCTAATCATCTATTGTGAACACTGGCATATGTTTGAGCATGTGGGATTTTTCTGATATTATTGGCAGACTTAGATCTCTGCATAGACTAAGGTTAGAGGATTCCTATTCAAACAACAAACCCTCTGCAAACCTTATTGTCAATTCTGGCACAAATAATCTTTATTTGATGTTAGCACAAAAGAGCTTTCATGTGTTCACGTTTGAACCCTTCGTTGAAATAGAAAGAGAAACATGAAGGGTAGGAACCCTATGACTTTCCTCAGTGCTGTCTCTTCTCTTCTGCGCTTTTGTTCTACCCCTGCTCTGCGGAACGTAGATTAGGTGAAAACCCATTGTACAGTTTAGTATCTGTTGCTTCTAAAGAAAAGGCACGGTCAGACAGTATGGCTCCAGAAGATCTAGGTTTAATTTATGGTTTAAAAACTGATTTATATAATTATGGTAGATTATTTTGAAAAGTAATGAATATTATGACATTATTGTAGGAAACAGAGCCCAACGGACTCATTTTTGGTAGGACTGAGATTTGCTTATGGCCAAATGGGGTCAAAATAAAGCATAAAACTGAAGATCAGTTACGTACTTGTTTTCTGGCCAAGTTCAAAGTACTTCCTGTAAACCAAATCACCTCCCATGTCAAGCAAAGGTCACCCATCACGTATTATTGTTCTTATATACTTGATGATCCAACTGTTTGCATAACTTCTTGAGGGGAATGTATTAAATACCTGCTGTGTACTATGCAGGGCAGGTGAGCAGTGGTGATCGTGAAGAAGTACCATGATGATAGATTGCTGTTAACCTCCATATCAGAGGTGGTATTCAGCAGGTTCTGACCAGTTCCGGAGAATCGGTAGCGGAAATTTTGAGTAGTTCGGAGAAGCAGTAAATACCACCTCTGACTGACCATCATCTATTCTCTGCCTCGCGAGTCCCAACTGATCAGGAGGGAATGGAGATTTTACAGTATCCTTTCCCTGCCAGGCCCACCAAGTCATGCCTACCAAGCGTGACCTGACAAATGCGTGCCCGATAACAGCGCACTGACAAAACTGCGACGATAAAACCGCAACGTCGACAGTGCGCCCATAAAGGTGCGCCGACAAAACCACACCCACAAAAGCGCGATTAGAGTTAAGGTAAGAGTTAGGGTAAGGGTTCTTACGTTGTTTTCACGTTGTTTCTTGATGGCGCTCTTTTGTCGGCGCGCCTCTGTGGGCGTGATATCGACCACAGTTTTCTTGCCGCGGTTTTGTCGGCATGCTTTTGTCATGCACGCATTTGTCGGTGAACCCCTACCAAGCCATGCCACGTCCACCATGCCACACCCACAGAACTGGTAGTAAACATTTTTGAATCCCACCACTGCTCCAGATGATATATGAACATGTGCATGGCCTCAGCAATCTTTGTAGTGCTTAGCCTAAGATGAACAAAGATAGCTTGAGATGGAATTTCAGCCATTTCTCTTGCCTTGTATTCTGCTCTGCCAGTCTGCTTGCCTCCCTGCTGATTCCAGTCCCAATCTACTGCTGCTCTTCTTGAAGTGGTCCAGTACTTCCATCCTCCGTTCTATCTGTTCACTGAGTCTTAAAAAAAAGCTCATATGAGGGTTTTTTTTTTTTTAGGGTAGGCAATGTCCAGTTTCATTCTAACTCAGCTCTGATTTTCTATAATATTCCAGTCCCTATATAAGAAGCGTTATAACTTGCTAGCTTGTCAGAGGCTAAAGAACTTTAGTCAAGGAATAAAGTCTGGTGATACTTCATGGGCAAAAACCATCTTCTTTTATTCTAGTCATTCCCCAGAAATATTACCCCTTCCCTGAGGGAAGAAGGCTAAAATCTGAGGTCTGGCAATCCTAAAATAAACCAACTGATGTGTAACATTACATCAGCCTTCAAATGAAAAAAAAAATACTTGTTTTAGTCTAGAGGTATGTCCAGAAATTTATCTCATACCTAATTCACAGAATAGTCAAGATCTCTTTGATTCTTTTATAGATCTCTGTATCACTTGACAACCTTGAAGGCTTCCCACAGAAGCAGGGAAGAAGGAAGGAAAGAAGGAAAAGAGAAAAGGAGAAAAGGAGGGAAGGAAGGAAATTGACAATTAAAAAAACAATAGAACAAATACTGTCATTTTATTAGAAGTATTTAATCAAATAAAGCTGCTTTTTACTTTACAAACCCTTACATTTTATATCAAAGCATATGATAATACACACAATTAAAAAGAATTTATCACATATCACATAACACATTCAGCTATATTAAAAGGAGTTAAGGCCTGGGGAAGAACCACATAAAAACTAAGTTTGTAATAAATGGATGTGACCTCTTTGCACATGGATCAAGTCAGGACATTGTCTATCTGCTGATATTTCCCCGTAGATACTACAAACATGGAGAAAAAACTCTACAATGTGGGATTTGTCTTTAATTTATGAAGCCACAAACAATGTAAAGGAAAACTAGAATTTGGGGAAGCATCCTCCTGCCTAGTGAGATACTGGAGGGTAAAATAGGAGCATCTCATGCCTTACAAAAGAAACAATAGCTCAAAGAAGTGAAGCCCAGACCATTTTCATTGTTGGAGTCCTGCAAGCATTGGCTTTTCTGTGTAACCCATCTGTATCCCCATCTGCACTGTAATGTCTTTCCTATTGTTGTGGCCTTCCGTGTGGAAATCCCTGGCTGATCTCATCTTGGACAAAGCGAAGGTACACATTACTTGGAATAGCCAGCCTGTAATACTGCTTTTATTTGCAATATATCCATTTGGAGCATTTTTTAAAATGGTGTTCCAGTTGAGTCAATTCCCAGGCTCGTTCTAGGCTTCAGAGAGCTTCTGGCTTGAGTGGAAGAATTCTTCATAGGAATCAACATAGCATTTGGCTCTCAGACGGTGAACTGAACAATATCCATAATGTAAACACGTTGTTTTTCAATTGACCAGCAAAGGATATGGATGACAAAACTCCATGCTTCTTTCTTCTCCGGCCAAACTTCATCCAAGGGATGGATTGGGTCAGAGAGTTAAGTTCAACCTCTTTTGCCCTGTCCAATGAGTGTCTTCATATATTATAATCTCTGAGGACAGTTTTGATCCTGCAAACTTTTATCTCTTTGTTCATCTTAGTGCTAAACTGAGTAAGCCAGTGAATAGGCCACAAATCTAGTTCTTTCCAAGACTCAGTGCTTTAGTCCAGTGTAGGCCTGTTATCAAACAAAGCAGAGTCCGGGATAGTGCAACACCCACTTCACAGTCATTTTAATTAAGTAACTGTTATCTGGGAAATGTTTCTATAGTGCAATAAACATACAAATTATGCACCGTCATTATTCCTAAATAATAGCAAATCTATTCATTCTGAATGGCCTGCTGCTTACTACTTCCAGGCCAATAATTTGGAAGCCATATAAAGGAACACATTGACCTTTGGAAATCATTTTGTGGTGAGATTTAAATTACAATTTTATTTATGCACTATTCAGGCCCCTTTTCTGGCTCACTAAAAAACTAGGCAGTCTCCCTGATTTTTCTTCCGGTCAGTCCTAGATTGTTATAGGCCCAGTAATAGGAATCTTAAAAGTCCATTAGAAGGGAGAAGGGTTGAGAATAACTGTTGTGAATAACTGTTGTATAGGAGGCAAGAACCAGACCAGCATAGCTACAACAGTATTTATTGACTCAAAATTGGAACTGAAGAACTGTAGGCAAATGCCTGTGATTTATATTATAAGCCCACAGGGCCTTAACCAATCATAGAGCTAGAAAAAACCCACCCAAATATAAATGTGCTAATTTCCCTTCCAAAACAATTGGGATCCTCTAAAGGTTAGTTTCATTTTAGCCCAGTTAACACAACTATATACATTCAATACATATCAATAACTTTGTCCAACCTACCCGCTTTTCTTCAGACCTTTTAGATCTGATTTTACATTCTGTGTTAAAGTTTGTTCAGTGGAAGCTGCACAACCCAATCATTTCATCAGAACCGCCGCAACAAAATCCCTATCACAACTTTGCAATGTTGATGTCAGGCCTGCATTTATATTCCTTTTAGAATTTTGGCCTGCCACACTTTCTCTTATTTCATTATGCTGTTTCTTTAAGTATAGTCAATGGGAGGGGGGATTAGAAGGAGTTGGATTTTGGAATGTATTGTTTTCATTCTTTGCTAGAAGTCAAGGTCATCCTTTGTCTCCGCACTTTCACACCTGACCGGAAGAATCTGGGCATGGATGCCAGCATGGAAGGAGAAGATTGGACCATGTGATGGACTGTGGGTGTGGGGACAAGATCATGAATTTTTAACTGGGTGGGATTCTGATGTAACTTCCAGAGTTGGGATCCCCACAGCTATGTGCCAACATGCCTGCTTTATTAAATTGGAACTTTAAGCATAGTTTTGCCTTCGATTCTGATTTGATTGTACATGGTGTTTGGAACGCTGACAGTTGACTTCAGTCCTTAAATGCATGTGTGTGTACATGTGACATCACAAGACGTACACATTATGGCATTCTTTTTGATATTTGCCTCCCCTTGGTTCCTCTGGTCACCTATGTTTCTGTTTATGAGTTTTGATAATTATTTATTTACTTATCCAATTTATATAGATGTCATGTCACCAAGCAAGCAACTCTGGGCATCCTAAATAATAATTAATCATGATAATGGTTTTAGGTACTCATTGAAAACATTTTAAAAGGTTATAAAAACAGAGTAGGAACAAAGAAATAGCAGACAAAAGGATGTTAATAATAATAACTGTGGATAAAAATATTATTGATGCAAATCACTGAGTCATGTGATTGGGCAGAATACAATTTATTGTGTATGAAGTAAGTAAAGCAGTAAGTAAATAAAGTCTAAATGATTCAGACAATTGAATATCAAATACTGAAGATGAAGGCTAACTAGATAATAAATCCCATCTTTCCAAAGGGTTCTATTTAAGAATATATGTACCATATTTTTCGGAGTATAAGATGACCGGAGTATAAGACGCACCAAGATTTTAAAGAGGCAAATTAAAAAAAAAGTTTTTGCACTCTGCAGACTTCCCAAAAACAGACTGTTCTACACAAAAACAGACCTGTTTTTTGTCAAAAAAAAAAAGGGCATGAATATCCTTTAGGAGGAGTACTCCTGGGAGGTGGGGGTGGGCAAAAACGAGCAACAAATGACCATTTTTTTTTGCAAAAATGGGCCCATTTTTTGTCACAAAAGGGCATGTATAGCCTTTAGGAGGTTTATAGAGCAATCCTGGGCGTTGGGGGGGGGGGGATTGAGTAAAAGGCAGCCTATATTTTGTTCATTTCTGCCCTGCCCTGCCCTCAGGAGCACTCTGGAAGCCTCCTAAAGGCTATGCATGGCCATTTTGGTGAAGGGGGCGGGGTTTCAAGAGGCCAAAAATGCTGTAGTTAGTGTGTAAGATGCACCCAGATTTTCACCCTCTTTTTTTTTTGAGGGAAAAAGATACATCTTATACTCCAAAAAATACGGTGCTCCCGGGAATTGGGGAGTGCTAGGCTGTAATGTGGAGAAATGGGCAGAGTACCATTAAATATGAGATGAACACCTTCTATTAATGGAATTATTAATGGAAAGGGATTCTGACAGATTCCCTATTCCCTATTTCTCCAAAGGTGGAAGAAATACCCCAAAAGTTTATCAAACCAACTGGAGAAGACCAAGATGCTTATCTTACTGAATATGGTGAATCACCAACCCCAAACCTTAAGCAAATAGTCCCAGCAGGTTTCAAACATAGAATTTACATAACAAGTATAATTTCATTGTTAGGCAATGACATAGATTGCTGCTTGGTAATGAAAGTAAAATAACCATGTTTTGGGGTGAGTTCCTAAATCGTGAATGTGAAGACAATTCTGAGTACCTTAATATGAGATAATTATATCAGTGATTACATACCATACCTAGATGGCATTTAAGGGGTATTACTATGCCTGTAAATGTATTTTGGTTAGATTGAATGTATAGAAGTTCTGTTTTTAAATAAAACATATCAAGTAAGAAATGGCATACTAAAGTCTTCAACCAGAGGTGGTATTCTGCAGGTTCTGACCAGTTCTGGAGAACCAGTAGCGGAAATTTTGAGTAGTTCGGAGAACAGGTAAATACCATGCCCACCCACAAGAACTGGTACCCTGTTTTCCTCGAAAATAAGACCTCACTGGATAATAAGCCCAATCAGGCTTTTGAATGCATGCGCTAAAATAAACCCTCCCCTGAAAATAAGCCCTCCCCGCAATTTTTTTGCAAGATAGCAGCAGTCATGAGGTGACCACTCTTGCTGTTACCTGCACCTCAAAAATAATAAGACCTCCCCGAAAATAAGGCCAAGCGCTTATTTTGGGGGTCAAAAGAAAATAAGACCCTGTCTTAATTTCGGAGAAACATGGTAGTAAAAAAAATTGAAATCCACCACTGTCTTTCACCCTTCACTGCACCTGCCATACCTCTGACCACTTTGGAAGAATCGACTCATGGGTGAAGGGTTATTATGAGTGGCTGGTCCTAGTTAACATTTTCATTTTCTAAGAAAACATAAGTGGTTTCTTTCCTCCAGGAAAGTTGATGTTGGAAGCCGATGCTTTGTTTTACAGCAAACCAGCTTCCCATTTTTTAAGAAAAGGAAAAAAAAATATTATTTTAAATGTAAAAAGACAGTTGGCACAAGGCATTTGATAGGCATCAAGGGATGTGTCACAGGCAATTGGCAGCCCAGCTGCCACAGGGGAAACCCAGATGTTTGCCACCTTGCGTTTAGTGATATATGATAGGTGTGTCAAACTCCCTAGTCAAGGTAACAAAACCACAAAAAGCCCAAACTGCAAGTCTAACATTTTATATATTCATTCTCCATTCAAAACAAATCCTCAGTATAGGTTTGGGGCAATCTGGCACACATCATTTATTTCTTTCACTTTGCAGGGCAGCAAAAATCTCTGTGGCCACTTTTGCCGAGAAAAACAAAGTTAAGCAACCTCTTGTGCCTCTGTGTCTATTTTCCAATAGCCTGCTGATCTACTTCTGATGCACTTGGTAGGAGTTCTGAAGATTGCTATTTGAACTTCCAGCTAGCATGCCAAGAGGGAAGAAGAGTTCTTTTGAACAAACCTTCTCCACTCCACGAAGTTAGCCTGAGGTAATAGCACTCCAAAATTAAAAAATGGAGTGCGCAGAATTGGACCCACCAAGGGGGGCGATTGTGCCATTGCACATCTTCTGCTTCGCAAACCACATTAGTTCCTTGTGGCTCTTTTAGCTGAGTATTATACTTTGTGAAACTGTGTCAAAGAACACACAAGGTTGTTTGGCTGCTTATGACTCACACATCTGCTGCAGCAACATGAAGCCTAACTGTTTGCTGCCCATTGTTTTGTTCCAGGATTTCATTTCCCAGATATTTGATGTCTGAATGAACATATGCAGATCCAGATATATATGACACAAAATTATAGGATTGGTTGGGTTTTTTTTTTTTTTGCCAGAAAGTCCTTCCTAGATACTGACACAACTATGGTATAAGTACAGCTACAGTTGCAAGAAAAAGTATGTGAACCCCTTGGGATTATGTGGAATTTTGAATGAATTGGTCATAAAATGTGCTTTGAACTTTATCTAAGTCACAACAATAGAAAAACACAGTCTGCTGAAAATAATACTACACAAACATTAGATGTTGCCATGGTTTAATTGCACATAACATGTAAACATTCACAGTGCAGGGAGGAAAAAGTATGTGAATCCTTGGACTTAATTACTGGTTGATCCTCCTTTGGCAGCAATAACCTCAACCAAATGTTTCTTGTAGTTGCAGATCAGACCTGCACAACGATCTGGAGTAATTGTGGACCACTCCTCTTCACAAAACTGTTTCAGTGTAGCAATATTCTTGGGATGTCTGGTGTGAATTGCTCTCTTAAGGTCATAGCACAGCATTTCAATCGGGTTGAGGTCAGGACTCTGACTGGGCCACTCCAGAGGACGTATTCTGTGCTGTTGAAGCCATTTTTGCGTTGACTTACTTGTATGCTTTGGGTCATTGTCCTGTTGCATCTCCCATCCTCTGCGGAGCTTCAGTTGGCAGACAGATGGTCGTACGTTTTCCTGCAAAATGTCTTGATAAACTCTGGAATTCATTTTCCCATCAATGACAACAATCCACCCAGGCCCTGAGGCAGCAAAGCAGCCCCAAACCATGATGCTCCCTCTGCCATGTTTTACAGTAGGGATGAGGTTTTGATGTTGGTGTGCTGTGCCTTTTTTTCTCCACACATAGTATTTTGTGTTTTTTCCCAAACAACTCAATTTTGGTTTCATCTGTCCACAGTATATTTTGCCAGTAGTGCTGTGAAACATCCAGGTGCTCTTTTGCAAACTTCAAACGTGCTGCAATATTTTTTGGGGGACAGCAATGGCTTCCTCCGTGGTGTCCTCCCATGTACTCCATTCTTGTTTAATGTTTTCCTTATTGTAGATGTGTCAACAAAAATGTTAGCATGTGCCAGAGATTTCTATAGGTCTTTAGCTGACACTCTAGGATTCTTCTTTACCTCATGAAGCATTCTGCACTGTGCTCTTGCAGTCATTTTTACAGGACGACCACACCTAGGGAGACTAGCAAGAGTGCTAAACTTTCTCCATTTGTAGACAGTCTGTCTTACCGTGGACACATGAACATCAAGGCTTTTGGAGATACTTTTGTAACCCTTTCCAGCTTCATGCAAGTCAACAATTCTTGATCGTAGATCTTCTGAGAGCTCTTTTCTGCGAGGTATGGTTCACATCAGACAGTGCTTCTTGAAACCAGTAAACCCACAACAGGTGTGTGTTTTTAAAGGGCAGAACAGCTGTCAGCAACACATCCAATATCATCACACTGATCGGAGTCAAGGTTGGCTCACTCCTGGCTCCAATTAGCTCTTGGAGACGTCATTAGACTAGGGGCTCACATACTTTTTCCTCCCTGTACTGTGAATGTTTACATGTTATGTGCAATTAAACCATGGCAACATCTAATGTTTGTGTAGTATTATTTTCAGCAGTCTGTGTTTGTCTATTGTTGTGACTTAGATGAAGTTCAGAGCACATTTTATGACCAATTCATGCAAAACTCCATGTAATCCCAAGGGGTTCACATACTTTTTCTTGCAACTGTATGTGGAAACTGCTATTTTATGTGGTAGGCCTAAACTAGAGTAATAAGATGGAAGAAAAGATGACAATTATATGATTGGTGCCTTCTAAGCTTTTACTTAAAAGGCACCAAATAGGTGCCAAACACACAATGAAACATTTAGGGGAAAAATTAATATAGTCAAGAAATAGGCCAAAATTTGTAAATCATAGTTTCTCTTTGTCCTTTTGCTTCTTTTTGGCCGCAGGGTTATTTGAAAACCCTTTAAAGCAGAGAAGATCAATTCTCAAGAAAATACGTTTTTCTGAAAAACTTTGCTGCAATTACCTTTACCTCTGGAGGACATAAGAAGCTTTCTTTTAGCCACAATTAGAGGGTTATAGGTTATCTCTCCTGTAAGAAAACTTTTTTTTCAAGTGGTTGGTAAACTGACAACTATGAGAACATCTTGGAATTATATTTAGCAAAATAATTGCCTTGTAAGGATCTCGTCCATTTACAAAATGGCTGTGAGGGAGAGAGGGACTATTTATAAAATACCAAAATGAGAAATTCCAGCCTTGTAAGTTCTCTCTATATCTGTAAAATGCAAGAAAAATGACTTCACCAGAAATAGGCCTGATCCCCTACCAAAGTGACAGGAAGAAAAACAGCATAAGTTGAAAAGAAACAGACAATATGTGTAAGTGTCTTAGAGAAACCCTCACCCTAATTCACATGAGTATAAGAAAGGGAAGAAGTAGCAGAATCAGATTTACAAGATCCTGTTGTTATAGCACTCTGGAAAAAATAGTTTACCCCTGTGATGGAGTTGATTCTTGATCTGATCTATCTGGTGGAGCTGACAAAAATGTTAAAAATGGGTTCTCTGCACAGTTGCTGGATGGGCGTGGCATGGTGGGTGTGGCCAGTCAGCATCCTGCACCATGGCAGTTGTGTGGATGCGTTTTTGCCCTCCCCGGGCTCTGAAGTCTTTCCTTGAGCCTCCGGGCGGGTGAAAACAGCCTCCCCAATCTATGGAGGTCAGAAACGAGCCCATTTCCAGACTTCTGGAACTTCCAGGATGCTCATTTTTTGCCCTCCCTGAGCCTCCACATGGGTCCTGCACTTACCTGGTATCCAAAACAGGCTGCAGGTAGACTCCTGCAAATGGCGGGGTGGGGTGGGAGGGGTGGGTGGGGCCAGCCAGGCGTGGATTTTGTGGGTTCATCAAACTGGGAAGATCCTTAGCTAAAAGATCACCCAAACCCATGTGGAGCCGCAGCAGCCTATCTCTGCCTTTATTCTGATTAAATGGGCATACTTCTAAATAAAGCTTGTGGCTGCTTCTTGTGACAGTAGATATATTATTATTTTTATTTAAATGTATCTTAAAGAAAAAAAAGTCAACCTAGGCTGAGAGCATAAGAGATGAACCCACAAGATTTTAATAGCTGTAATATTCCTTATTGCTGACATAAAGAATGGCGAGGGTGAAATGAGATCTATATTAATGGGTCTTCCAAGGTTAAGAATAGTGCTGCATGTCATAACCATGTTTTATGAAGCAGCTTATCTTGAATGAGATACTGGTTTTTGTAGTCCAAGCTTATCAGGTCTGACCAGGAGCAGCATTCCGAAGTTTCCACCAGCGCTTTCCCAAGCCATGCCATTTTATGAAGCCAACACATCAAAACTTCCTGTGAGGTAATACTGATCCATAGAATGGACTCAGCTGATGAGCTCCCCTCCCCTCTTGACAGGTGTTGTTGTTGGTCATTTTAATATGTTTATTTTGTACTTGTATGTTTCCCCTTCCCGTTTAAGTTGTTCGCCGCCCTGAGTCCCTTTTAGGGAATAGGACGGCATATAAATAAAATAAAACTTAAACTTAAACCATGCAAAGTGATCTTATAGAAGCAAAGGCAGAACCAAACACTGAAGCAAGAAAGCTCAGAATTATATTCCTCTTCAGTTCCCAATTCTTCTTCTTCAGTGGATTTACAGACATTTTCTTATATTTGGAAAATATATATATCTAAAACAGGAGGATAAGTCCTCACATATATAAATACAGGAAAGTTGGGGAGGGGAATACTTTCAGGAAATTTGGATACACAAACGATTTAATTTCCCATTTAAATTTTAAATCTTCTCAACATTAAGAGCAATCTGCTAGCAAAGGAAGGCTTAGTTCTCTGCACTCTGAAGAGAATCCTCCCTTATCCAGATCTGCACAATAAAGTTGCAGGAAGACTGGTTCAGAAGGTCCATTTGATTAGAGGTATAGATCCTGCAGGAAGAAAAGAGAAGAGATAGCTAGGGGAAAACCAGGAAGGAACTTTCACATTTATCCTTCAAATTTTGACCACTCAGTTCTCCTGAGACCTCCAACTAATTACTTATTGAGAACTCTTACTGGCTTTTAATTAAAACTGTCAAGCAAAGTAAAAATTCTCAACTTTTTAAAATGAAAGATCATTCAAGTAATCAAGAAGAAATCCCATATCTCTACGGCATTTCAATATCACAGTCAAATGGTCTCCTAAGCCATCTTTGTGTATTCAAAGAGTTCCATGTGAAAAGAGGGGATGACAAAAGGTGTACAAGTTTGGCTTCCTATAACTTTCTTCATGTGCAGGCTGAGCGCCTGAAGCAAAATCTATGATGAGAGACACCCAATGATATTCTGTCCAGAAGGCCATTTTATAAATGACAATCCAATCAGAACTGGAACTAGTGGTTCTCTCAATTGCCTTCCTTAGTAAATAGCATTTTAAATACTGGGATAGACTCATTGATTTCTGGAACCTAACATGTCCCTTTTCACCTAATTCTGGAAAAGTTATCAGTCTGAAGATTAGTTATTGGCGTGTTCCATTCTCTTTTCTGCAGATCCTGAAAGTTGTGCTCATTTCTTCAAGCTTCTCAAATATCCAATTTCGGTTGCCACTTAACAATGCACATGACCTGAATAATCATGGAGGGAAATATATCCAAGATGCAAAAGACGACTCAGATACTATGGAAGTGGATCCATGGAATATCTGCACACCTACTAAATCTGCTCCCTCTGCTCGTCTCTGAATACACGGAGTAACTTGGCTTGAAGGAAAAAAAAACATTTAACTGAATTTAGTTAAATATAGCTTGGAATCTCTGCTTCAACTGACAACCTAACTAAGGAGAGGATTACAATTGCTTCTATCAAAACATGACTACAGGGTATCCTTAAAGGTGGTATTCTACCACTTGGGACATATTCGCCCGAATTGATAGCAGAAATAGAGGGTGGCCCCACCCACCTGCCCTGACTTTAAGGCATCCCATTTAGCGCTTTTTCCACCAAAAGCACATATACAGAAGGCTGTGCATATGTGCGGTGGTAGAGCGAGTGAGCGTAGTGAGCATGTGCATATGCACTCATATTTGCGAACCAGTAGGGAAGGTATGTGATACCCTGGGTATCCTCAAGCCTTCCTTTCAGCATGGAAAGGACATCAGAGCAGAGAAAAGCAAAGACTAGTCCTTACATGTATACTTTTGAGAACTTCTGAATAGGGCCATAATTAGAAAACAATGCTCTGCTTATGGAATACTGTGCTTTAGATTGTGTGTGATAAGTAGATATAGGATCCCTCTTGTGACAGAACATGCAGACCAACAACTTTCTAATCCTTTAATTCTGAATAAAATGAAGCATGTTGAGAGAGCATCAGGGTCCTAAACGATATTTCTAAATTTCCTGAAGTCGGCACGGACATATTGTCAAGAGATAAGAAAGCATTTTAGTGATTTCAATTTCAGGATTTTTTTTAATGCAACAATTGGAAGAGAAATGCAATTGATAGAGTAAAGTAATTGTTGCTTTAAATTGAAAACCTACACTTTGGGGACTAGAAGTAAATGAATTCAGTGGAACTTATAGCTGAGTGGACAGTATAATATTATGTTGCTAGCATATTTAAACACTCTTATGTAATCTTAGATTGAAATGAAATAGGTGTGAAGACAAATGGATTTGAAACAGGAATGGATTTTTTTAAAACAGACTTTGGAATGGAAGCAGAATACTATTCATGTCAACTCCTCCTTAGTTTAGATTAAATTCTTAATTGTAGCATGTGATATTTACATTTAGGATCAAATGTCATTTGGTATAATGGATTCCCTAAATTATAATTATCAAATGTCTTTGCAATTCTGATTGCTGGTTTAAACAATTTATAGAGTAATGCAGACAGTTTAAAGTAGCCACTTAGGAAAGTTTTGGAAATTGCTTTCCCACGTGTGTGAATAAGCACATGAAAAAAAATGTGTACACTTTCATATTTTATGGTCATTTTTTTAAAAAAAGTGTCTCAATCCCTTTTGTTTCCACCTCTGAAAAAAAAAATAGAAATATGAAGTTGACCAGGGATGCCAATCCTTGGCAATATAGTTAGCGTTGAGTTTGAGCTAGGGCACTTAGCTCATCCTATATTTCTTCAATTCCCTTTAAGGAGGTTTGCTGTGCTATAACAGGGCTCCACAGAGAAACAACCAGGTAGTGACTTTGTTAAAAACCAAGGCTTTAATACGGGCACAAAGAGTAACAAGTATGAGAGTAAAAGGCTGTGAATCAGTTCACAGCTATAACTTGGCTCTGCGTATTCCTGCTCACTGCTTCTCTTCCTGTAAAAGCAATCTGTTATTTAGTCTTGCTGTTTCAACAGCTCTAGCTATTTTTATTGGCCAATCTTTGGAGCTTCACATGTCCGTTACTATATTTAGTTTCCAGAGGCATTGTAGTCACATCAAAATGGAGAATGAAACATCCTGGGAACAGTGTGCCAATTATTTGTTTTAACAAGGGCATTCTGCATGAAAGTCAGAAAAAATGTGGCTGTAATATGCGCACTCTGTAATGACTATCCATTTCCTTATTTAGGGGATAGTCCTAACATGTACAGTGTCCACTAACATCCAGTTATTAACAGTGAGATTGCTCTTCAGCATCATAGTGATATCATACACAGTGGTTTTTACTAGTAGGGCCATATTTTTCTGGAGAATTAAGGGGGTTTCTCATTGATAAATTTGTTCTGGCAATAATTGTTACTCTCCCTTTTTATACTTTTCTATGTGTTTGCAGAGAGATGACCTATTAAATAAGCAAAATCCTCCTAGAAAAGGAATAACATGGGACTTTTGAACTGCATAGCACAGATTCAAATACTGGCTACTTGTTTTATGTTTGAGAACCAAGAAGAAAGACAACAAAGATAGATAGATAGATAGATAGATAGATAGATAGATAGATAGATAGATAGATAGGTAGATAGGTAGATAGGTAGATAGGTAGATAGGTAGATAGGTAGATAGGTAGATAGGTAGATAGGTAGATAGGTAGATAGGTAGATAGGTAGATAGGTAGATAGGTAGATAGGTAGATAGGTAGATAGGTAGATAGATAGATACCCATTTTAAGCTAATCCCTGCAAAAACATGTTCTAGGAATAACTTTTTTTTTCCGTGCCATGTTTTGTGATGCCTTAATCTCATCTTCAGGCCATGAAGGAGACAACCTTTATGCTCCTTAGCTGCACCAGCATTAACAAAGTCTTTCTCTCCATTTCAACATTATCCAACAGTAATTTCAACCTGGAGCAGTTTCACTATTAGGGCAAAACTAAAAAAAAACCCAAAACCCTAGGAATATACAAATGATATTAGCCAGTGAAGTTATAGCTACAATAGTCATAGTCAAGATACCACTTTTTCAGCAGGGATATTAATATTCTTTCATTGGCCATCATTGATTTTCAAGCTGTAAAATTTAATCACATATCAATCATATATAAAAATACACACATGTGTGTGTGTATTTATTCTGACCATGTGTTGAATATAAGTAGCTTGTGAATTAAAATTATACCATCTTTGTTCTGTGAGGGAATTTGCTTGCTTTGTTTGCATAAACATATACGAAAACAAAAAAAAAATGGAGATGGACTATCATTACCCAAATTGATAGCAGCTGTGCTTACTGAAAAATGTTTTCCTCAAATCTGTTGACATGTTGGAAATTAAAAGAAATGCCTCACATGGTGTGTTCCATGTTCCATTCCACATTTGCTCTGAGAGATTCTCTGCCTTCTTATTGGTCCGTTTCTTGTGTCACTCTAGTCAGAGAAGTTTGTTCTAAGGCGGGGCTATCCAACCAACAACACGGAATTGGTTTCTTAATGGAGCAAGAGCAATGAGTATTTTTACTGAACTGCAAGAATGAACACTCTATGGACTGGACATTCAGATACCATGTCCCAACAATCGAGCTGATAATTCTTGACCTGCACTTCAGAAAAGTATAATTGGGGCCGTAACAGTCCTGGTGAGAGATATTGGGGGCATAATTCATGCCAAGGTTGGCCCTTGAACTCTGCAATACAGGGGTGTGCAATTCTTTTTTGGCCTAAAGTTATATACTGGGAACACAGTCTGAAAAGTAAGTAAAAGTTAAAGATAAAGGTTTTCCCCGTCCTGTTGTATCTGACTCTAGGGTACAGTTGAAGGCTTAGGGGTTAAAGACCCTGCGTTTGTCAGCTGGAAAGCAGATGGCCCAGGTTCAAATCCTGAGTGCCCTGCAATGGAGTGAGCTCCCATCACTTGCTCGAACTCCTGCCCAACTAGCAGTTTTGAAAGCATGCAAATCCAGTTAAATAGGTACCACTTTGGTGGGAAGGTAACAGTATTCTAAAAAATAGAATGAAAACTACTTTGGATACAAATCGATTACGTTTTATGAAAAGGTATCTATAATTAATATAACTTTGGCATGGTACATAGTACGGCTCTCACACCTGAAAGTCACAATTAATACAACTCTGGTTCTCACACCTGAACCTTTATTCCAGGAGAGTCCTTCCTACAATTCTCTTTTGTTTCTCCTGCAAAAATGTTTTCTCACCCAGTACCTAAGCAGAGGAAGGCATCCCTGTGTTTGATGCTCGCTGTTATTCCTTTAGGGCCAACCTGCTCCCCTTCCCTCCCCTCCCTCACCACCCATCTCTACAGGGAGGTGATGTCATAGAGCATTATACTGAGTCTCCCATGATGTCTACCTGGAAATTGCTGGAAGGCATGAAGTGCCTAGCGAGGACTGTATTATTAGATCAATGCTGGTTTCACTTTCAGGAAAGTGAAAAAGAGCAATTCTCGGGAGGACTGCCAAACAATTGGGGGGGGGGGAAAGGCCTAGTCTACTCTTGTCCCTTTATCAGCAGTTTGATGTTCAGACATCAGCCGAGGATGCTTGCCACTGAAGGGAATATCACTTGCTAAAATTTTACACAGCAATGTGCTATTAAAAGGAACAGCTGCAGGGGGCCAGCTGAGAAACTGGCAAGGTTTAGTTCTGAGTCTCGAACACAAGGAAAGCGGAGGAGAAGAAGATCCTGGAGGGAGAAGAAATGTGTTTGGTTGACAAAAGGGAGATCCGGAAGATGGGAAAGTTTGAGTAGCAAAGGAAGATAATTTATTTCACTGGATATCAGCTTTGTTTTCCCTCTCCAGTTGAGTAGAAGCCTAATGCTTCTGACAGAACACTGACTACTTCAGCTTCAACCACAATAATACATGAGCAAACAATAGTTACAAACTCAAGGTAAACAATATATACAAAGTCAAGGTAAACTACTCCAGATCTGATTGCACAAAATACAACTTCAGCAACAGAGTTCATCAACAGTTGGAATGCTCTCCGTTATTACATCCTCAAACCCCCATAAATATCTAGCGTGGACCTCACCCCTTTCCTAAGAGGTCTGTAAGGGAGTGTGCATAAGTGCATCAGCCTGCTTACCATCCCTTTCCTATTGTCCTCATTTATTCATCGTGACCTGTCAAAACCGCGTTCCACAAAAGCGCGGTCGACGAAAGCGCGTATGTGACGTCATCACAGCGCGACGAAAAAGATCGAAAAATTGAAATAAAAATTAAATTACAGCAAGCCGATTCACATAAAGGTAAGGGTTAGGGTTAGGGTTAGGGTTAGGTTAAGGGTTAGGGTTAGGATTAGGGTTAGGTTTGGGGGGGTTAGGGTAAGATTTGCGCTTTATTTTTACATTTTTCGATCTTTTTCGTCGCGCTGTGATGACGTCACATACGCGCTTTCGTCAACCGCGCTTTTGTCTACCGCGGTTTTGTGGTGGAACCTTTATTCATACCCATTTCCTGTGTTCATATTCATATTTAAACTTATATCTGTTATCTCGTTCATGTTTGACAAACTAAAGAAATAAATTGCCACTGATTCAGGTTCCTTCTCCTATTAAAGAAGTTCAGACAAAATCCTCCCTCCCCACTTGACATTGCAAATCTGTCTAAAGTTTAGCTTTGGAATAATCCTCCGCACAAAGCAAAAGAAGCTACCCTTGGAGTCTAAATCCCGCTGGAAAGCTGGCCTACCTAAGGGCGTTGTAAGTACTATTGGATTAAAGACCGTAAAACAGAATTTGGCAAGTTAGGCATAATTTTCAAGAACAACCTCCCCCTGTGCCTGAAAAATAAAAGTTTTTGATCAGTGTGTGCTACCTATTATATGCCAGTGAAACATGGAGACTGCTGTGGCCTAGCAGGAGCCGTTGGAGCTGCCACCAGACTCTGACAGTGAGGGGCCCTATGAGTTGGCTCTGGAGGATGTGGAGGACCCTGGACAGGGTTCCAACTCTTAGCAGGGCGCAGAGAGACTGGTTGGCCACCAGGAGGTGCCTGAGCCTTGGACCAATGGGGAGGAGACAAGGGAGAGTGATTCAAAAGCCAGCAGTGAGTTGTTCCTGGATGGCCGGCACTGAAGGGCTAATAGGCGTCAGGGACAGTTGCGCAGTTACAGGAGGTAATTACACTCAGCTGGTGGTCATTAGGCTCCTCTTCAGACTATAAAAAGACTGCTTGTGCACACGCCCCTCTTGCAGAAGTCAACGCAGGAACTAAAGTGAGCTTGGAATTGTGAGCTTGGCAGGCTGGCTTGCTGCCACGACTTATCTATGTTGGATTGCTACCACGGCTTATCTGTGCCAGCTTGCTGCCAAGGACCTGTCTGTCTGTTAATAAATTCCGGAAAGTATCTTTGACTCAGAGTGTGTTGGTGTGGGAAGAGGGGGGGGGTCAGAACAGGAGACTAACCTCAGAATCAATATACAGGCTATGAGTGGTGCAAAAGAACCATGGAACGATACATGCTCAGCATTATAAGACAAGATAGAAAAACCTGCACATGGATTAGAGAACAAACGAAAGTATATGATATCATCAGGAGAGTAAAAGAATTGAAATGGAAATGGGCTGATCACATAGCAAGAAGAACTGATGGCAGGTGGACCAAGGCAGTCATAGAATGTATCCCACTTGATAAAAAGTGTCCACAAAAGAGACCTAAAACAAGATGGAGCAATGACACCTGTGAGTATTGTGGTCCCAATTGGCAAAAGAAAGTTCAAATTGTATTGGTTGGAAACATGCAGAAGAGGCCTTCATCCTGCAGTGGATAGACAATGGCTACAATGATGATGATGAAAACAGAATGAAATTTCAAAAACACACATAAATGCAGTACATTGTTATGCTTCTGCTTGGTCCTAATAAGTCAATTTCCGACCAGAAATAAGTCAATTTCCCACTGAGTGAGCAATCTGATATTGGTTCCCAAAATAAAATGCAAACTCCTAACAGGAGTCATGTCCAACCTGTGTTGGGATGCCACCTCCAGAATTCCTGGACTATGAACTTCAACCAAGGCTTGTTTCAGCTTTTAAACTAGCTTTTCATTTTTCAATTAAGTTTCTATTTTAGTGAGAAAAGCTTCATTATTACCATATGGCAAAGAGATATGTGGCAGTGTGCTCTAGTGGCTAAGGCACCAGGTTAGAAAGCAGGATGAGTATTACTTGAGTTCAAGTCCTATATTAGTCCCAAAAGCCAGCCGGGTGAGTTTGAGCCAGTCATTCTCTTTCAGCCCAGCCTATCTCAAGGAGTTGTTGTTGTGGGGAAAATAGGAGAAGGAAGGCATGCTGGAAATGTTTGCCATCTTCAGTTATTTGTAAAAATAATATAACTGGGAAATAAACATGTCATTTATGTATGTCAAATTCCTCAAAAGGTGTAGGCCCAAGCCAAGGTGAGTAGTTCCAAGTCACATTTCTATTCCTATTCCCCAATGTAGGATCATTGCAAAAGGTTGGGACTTTGGAATAGGCAAGATGATGTACAAATTTTCTGAGAACACATTGCTTGGGATGAAACATGAGCTAGACCTTTAGGTGTGGGCCACTTCGGTGTAGTGGTTCGTCAGACCAGAAACTGAGAGACTGTGAATTCTGCCTTAGGCATAAAACCACCTTTGGATCAGGGGTGAAATTCAGCAGGTTCTGACAGGTTCTGGAGAACTGATATTTGGCATTTTGAGTAGTTTGGAGAACCGGCAAATACCACCTCTGGCTGGCCCCAGACTGGGGTGCAGTGGTGGGGGTTTCAAAATTTTTTAAAAATTCTTCTGTAGGTGTGGCCTGCTTTGTGGGAGTGGGTTGCTGGCCATGTGACCGGGTGGGAGTGGCTTGCCAGCCATGTGACTGAGTGGGCATGCCAACTTGTAAAATGTGGTGAAACTCACTTAATGCTCCTGCTTAGCAACCAAAATGTTGGCTCAGAAACTCTGGCATTTGAAGCATGAAAGTCTTAAAGCTGTCAAGTTACAAGACCCTTGCACCCCTAACCCTTTAGAAAAAAAACCCCAGGGGTGTTCAAACTTGACAGCTTTAAGACTTGTGGACCTCAACTCCCAGAATTCCTCCTCTCGCTCTTCATCTTGATGATGTGTGGTTGTGGGGGGGGAGGGAGCTGGAACCGGTTCTAAACAGCACTGTAGATTTGTGGAACCTCTTCTATAGAGGAGGTTAGAACTGGCAGGAGCCCACCCCTGGTGGGGTGGGAATGGAGATTTTACAGAATCCTTCCCCTGCCACGCCCATAGAACCGGTAGAAAAAAAATGAATTTCACCACTGCTTTGGAACAGACACTGTTTCTTGGCCCTGAGAAGGAAGCAATGGCAAACCAGTTCCAAAACTCCTTGCGAAGAAAATTGCAGAAACTCATCCAGGCAGTTGCTGGAGCCAACACCGATGTACTCACACAGTCCTTAATGCAGCATGGCTCCTAAATTCAAGAGTAGCTGGAATCCATTATTTTCCATTGTTTTTCTTCCTTTCCTTGTATTTTCTAGCTACTCTGTAATAGTTACATGTATGTGCTTTGGAAAAAATACTGTGGCATCCAAATTATCAGTGTGTATGTGTATGTTTGACAATGTGTTAAAGCACTCTTGCAAATCATTTCAGGAAAGTGAATATAAATAAGTGAAAGTAAATATAACATCTTCTACCGAATCCAGAAAGAAGTGAGGAAGAGCGGGGTGGGTGGGAATGGAAAGAGGCAAAACAGCAGGGGAGCATGTATGTGTTTGAAAACACTAAGATTTGGAAACATCAGAATTCAGGGAGATAAATCTGATGAAGAATATTTCAAAAACATCCAGTCCTAATTGCTATACTTCACTGAATGTGTAGTAGTGAAAGAGCAGTTCCACCTCCTGGTCTAAACCTCCTTTCCTGCTCCCATTCTTATTACTTGAGAATGCCAATGTCTATTAATGTGACAATCCATTTCTCCACTTGTGCTGTGTCTGTTGCAGCATTTGCTGAAGTGCCCCATTAAATAATTACCATTGTCAAGGATAATGTACTTGTACCACCATTTCGAAATTTCCAGAGCAGAAATCCTCTGATGTTCAAAATATAAGGCTGAGTTTCTGTGCTTACAGATATATTGTGTGATAGAAAGAGGTGCACACTCTGAGATTCCAGGGCCATGGGGCCTCTCAAGCAGGGGTGAAATTCAGCAGGTTCTGACAGGTTCTGGAGAACCGGTAGCAGAAATCTTGAGTAATTTGGAGAACCAGCAAATACCACCTCTGGCTGGCCCCGCCCCCATCTATTCTCGGCCTCCCAAGTCCCAGCTGATCAGGAGGAAATGGAGATTTTGCAATATCATTCCCCCAGGAGTGGGGAGGGAACGAAGATTTTGCAGTATCCTTCCCCTGCCATACCAAGCCATGCCATGCACACCAAGCCATACCCACAGAACTGGTAGTAAACAAAATTGAATTTCACCACTGCTCTCAAGAGCCATAAATGGGGCCCTCAAAACTCTGCTGAAATTTACTGCTGAATTATGGTATACGTGCCAGAAGGGGTATGTATGTATGTATGTATGTATGTATGTATGTATGTATGTATGTATGTATGTATGTATGTATCAGTGGTGGGATTCAGCCAGTTCGCACCTATTCAGAAGAACCGGTTCTTAACTTTCTAAGAGGTTCAGAGAACCGGTTGTTGGAAGAAAACTTCTTTTAGTTTCCGCTTTACAGGGCTAATCCTGTAATGAAGGCAGAAAGGAAACATTCTGGTATTCTTTCTAGCTTAATCTTTATTATCCTGCTTACAGAAACTGCCTCTCCGGTTAACCCTAATTGCATTGTAACAGCTAAGGCAAAGTGCCCGTCGACCTGAGTAATGTTGAGTTGGCCACCCCCACATGGTCACATGACCACTAAGCCCTGCCTACCCACCTGGTCATTAGGACAGAGAACCGGTTGTTAAATTATTTGAATCCCATCACTGGTATGTATGTATGCATGCATGCATGCATGCATATATATGTTGCTTTTAATTTAATTATATTTAAATGTAAATTAGATTAAATCAAATGTAGTCCTGCTTTCCTCCACTTCCATGTCCTGGTCACATCAACGTTTTGCACAGCAGCTCCCTAGATGCCATTTAAAGGTCAAATTGTGCCTTCATCCTATGGAGGAAAATGCATAACTTTGAAGTACTAAGTCCTATTAATTCCCTTTTGCATTTCATCAGTAAACAAAGCAAAATACCTGAAACAAACAAACAAACACAAAAAGTTTTCATCAAAAATAAAACTCCCTTTGCCCCAAGCAGGTGATCTAATTGGGACTAAGATGATAAAGAAGCAGAGGATTAGCAATTGATTCATTTCCTGCAGCAGGAAGGAAAGAAACATGACTTTAAAAATCCTTGATATATATCGCTCATCATCTTGAAATTAGCCCTTAATGCCATTTACCAGAGTTTGGTCACAAGCTTTTCCTAGGATCTTGGTTTGATGGGGAAGGTGTTTCACAGCTGATACTCGGGGAGGCAATTGCCTAAAGAATAGTCTTTCAGAGCCACTGCGTAGCTAATGGAGTCTCTAATAGGGATCGAGACTTTATCCTTCAGGTCACCAGGTGTGACAGGATATTATTAAAATATGAAAGCAGTTCAGCGACTTGCATGGAAAGAGCTGATTCCATAAATCCTCAGCTTTGCAGTTCAGTTAACCAAACCCAAGTGTCAGCATCAGGCATTTAAGCCATCATTAAGAATGGACTGGGGTGATCTTTTTCTAATGGGGCTGATGCCTGAAACACACCAAAAAAAACCCCAAAACTGGGGCTATTCTCAGTTTGGGTTTACTCCAGGTGTGGGATTCAGCTGGTTCGGGCAAACCAGATGTTAATTTTAATCTGTTTCACCAAAGTGGTACTTACAAGGACCAGTTGACCCTGAACACCCCTCCCCACCCAGGAGTCTCCATGCGGCCTGTTCATCATGCCAGGTAAGTGCAGGGCCCGCGTGGAGGCTCCAGGAGGGCAAAAAACTGACCTACCAGAAGTACTGGAAGTCTGAAAATGGCCTGTTTCCAACCGCCAGAGGGCCTCCGGAGCCTGGGGGAGAACATTTTCACCCTCCTGGAGGTTCAAATAATGCCTCTAGAGCCTGGAGAGGGCAAAAACTCCACCCTCCACTACTGTGGTGCAAGAAGCTGACTAGGCCACGCCCCAATGACCAAGCCCACCCAACAACTAGGCAGAGAACCTGTTGCTAAATTTTTTTAGTCCCACCCCTGGTCTACTCCTCTGTCTCCCTACACATTATGAAGTAGGATGGCAACTGTTATATCTGCCCTCCATAGCTCTGCCTGTTAAAATGAGGAACAGGAGGGTTGGTAAGTGAAATGCGTGGGGTTGTAAAGCACCATAGTGTGGAACTGGGAGAAGAGAGGCAACTTGGTGAGAGACCCCGGGACCTGTGAAAATGGACCAGCTGCAGCGGTTCATCAATCCAGAGGCTCTGCAAGAAAATGGACTAAGAAGGCAGTTCAAGCAGCATTAATCTCTTCATCTTTGTTGAATAATATAACTCAATTTCTATATTTGTGAGGGTGTTCACAGGTTCAGCAAGATATTCAGCTTCCAGTCTCAGGGCTATTCTGTTGGCACTCCCTCCCCCTCTTTAGCTCAGGACAGAGTGGAATCCCAAGAATAGGGTCCACCTCAGCTTCTCAGTACATAAGATATGATTGTTTCAGTGGTGGGTTTCAAAATTTTTTGGAACCTCTTCTGTAGGTGTGGCCTGCTTTCTGGATCCACTGGTGGAACCTCTTCCAACTGGTTCGGTAGATTTGACGAACCGGTTCTATCGAACCGGTGCGAACCAGTAGGAACCCACCTCTGGATTGTTTGCTACTGATATTACTAAATTACTTTGGAAACCTTTAAGCTAAACAGCAGATAGGTGTGTATGTGTATTTAGTCTCTCTGTCTCACCAATGTACACACACAGATGTACACGAAATAGGTATAAAACCAAGGCACATCCCTTAAAGATGAATGGAAATGATAGGAAATATCCTAAACCCTTGAATTAAGCTTGGTATTATACAAAGGGAACAATTCTACCCAAATTAAAGAAAAACCAAGCCCAAATTCAATGGAGCTTATTTCTATGTAACCCTGCAGATTGAAATTGCTTAGGAGTATAATTGTCTAATGGAGATTCTCAATCACCCAGGTCATGGTTGTCTGGAAGGTGCTTTTTCAGAAGGCAACTGGACTTGCTTTGTTTTTCCTTGAAGACTGAAACCAAACTTAAGGGAACTGAAGAAGCTTCTTGGATGAGAAGCAAAACACCTTCAAGAAAAAAAATATCCAGTTGCTGGAAAAAAGCACCTTTGAGACTAAGGAGTATACATTTGCTTAAGCATGGTTTACTGAATAAATAATATTGGGCTGGATTTTTGCACCCACTAACCAGCACGGCTTTCAACCACAATGACTAGATTCACAGAGTATTTTAAGCTAAAATCAGACAAACTATACTATACCTATCAATCAGAAAGGTTGGCAGTTTGGAGGTTCAAATCCCTAGCGCCGCTTAATGGAGTGAGCTCCTGTTACTTGCCCCAGCTTCTTCCAACCTAGCGGTTCAAAAGCATGTAAAAAATGCAAGTGGAAAAATAGGGACCACCTTTGGTGGGAAGATAACAGTGTTCAGTGCACCTTCGGTGTTTAGTCATGCCGGCCACATGACCACGGAGATGCCTTCCGGCAGCACTGGCTCTTTGGCTTAGAAACAGAGATGAGCACTGCCCCCTAGAGAAAGGAACGACTAGCACATACTGTACGTGCAAGAGGAACCTTTACTCATACTATGGCTTGTTATTCTTATGCCTACAATTAGGCATAGGGTATGGACAGATCACAAGGTAGTCTTAAGAAAATAGGGTGAGACTTTTGCATGTCAGAAATGACTCTGATAGGTAGGACCAGTGAAGAAAAAGTCAGCCTATGTTTGTGCTGTGCAGATGGGGCCAATACACATGGAAGCCACAAGTGACCAACTTTTGAATGAGCCTTTGCCACTGCTCTGTTAACAGCAGTTCACCTTGAAATAATTAGAGGGCATTGAGAGTGTTTATCATTCTGTAGCTAAAAGGCTTCCTTCCTTCTCATCAGACTTCTGTTATGGGAGCAGAGAATGCTAAGTTGCTCTTGGTTTATTTTCATCCCCTTACTAGGGCAGTTGAGAAGCTCATGTGGACTTTGCATGTGAAAATCCCATTTACGTGAAGGGGAGGGAGAGGAGGAGAAAGAACCAGAGGAAAACAGACACCCAAACACTCCATTTCTACTTAACAACAAGCTGAGATCAGGAGCATTTTAAGGCTAATTATTTTATCAGCTTAGTGTCTCTGACTCATACGTTATGTAAGCAGTCTTTTTTTCCCAGTCTTTTTTTCTTTCTCTCTTTTCTAGTTTGGAAAGAAATTACTTGGGAACAAGGCCATGTGGACCATGCAGTTAGTTTTGCAGGAACAAGGGCGACCTTCCTCTAGCAGATAAAGCAGATAATGACAAAGGTGGAAAACCATCATAGACAGACAAATACCCCAACTCCCACACAAACAAAGAGATTGCAGGAAATGTCAAACTCTCATTGACTTTCTTCTTTATTTTGACACAGAGATGCTAAACAACTCTTACACTAAAACTGGGCTGGATTTGCTTGGATCTATCTGGACATGTATACATAAAGTTCAAGTCCTCCCTTGAACATGGACCTTACTGGATCACTTTGAGCCAGTTTCTCTCCAATTGATATAGTTCAAAAGGTGGCTATGGTGGGGATGAAATGAGCAGAGAACCTACAGTTCTTGGAGGAAAGGCCAGTTATATACAATGAACCAGGACAATAAACAAGGCCATCCTAGTCCCCCTTTTCCGTCTCTTTTCTGGTATCATTTTGCATTATGATTGTCATTTTCTTCATCATCTTACACTTCTGAATTTCTCTTATATCCTTAGAACCAGAAACAACACCAATACACATAGTTGTTAATAATGCCCAGAGAATAAACATCTTTAAATGCTGTTTTTCTATCCCTAATCCAGTATCAATCCTTAGATGCAGTATATTAATAGGACATCTGTAAATCCATTGATAACATGAGTCCTACTATTCTTGCTGTTATGCCAATTATTATAGTGCTTGTTACTCCTTCCTACAGCTATATGTCCTGCTTCTGCACATGAAATGCCATGTTGTTCTTAAAAGAATATGCTCTGAGGCCCATACATTTCTTCTTCAATTTGCTGTTCAGAACATAAAGCCTTTTACTACATCATGTTTGGGTATATTGCAAATTGCTTGGTCCTTACAAGGAAGCGTTACCCTCTAGATCTTGCTCAGCTACAACTCCATGTAGTCCAGTTGGCTTGGCTGATAGTAAAGATGCTGGTAGCCATAAGTCAGTAACAGGTGGAGAGCTACAGATCATCTGTGGATATGAATGTCCCCAGGTGGAAGTTAAACAAGTACCTGGCAGATCCTTTCAACATTTGGATTAGCCATTGAGATCCAAGTTTGGATTAGTCAAGAGAATCTGACTATAAGTCAATCTTCTCAGAGACCCAGCTGATATGAACCTTGCCCTAGCTAAGAGGCAGGATCCAGTACTAACTGCCTGCATCTGAACTATAACTCTTGCTTATCTGGCCATAAGTTGAATTTGTGGAGCTCTTTTGTTTGGTTCTTCCTGAGGCAGATGTTGAAACATCTGACTCTTTCCAATATTTGTCTAACTAATTGTCTTTGCCTACTTAGCAATAGCAATAGCAGTTAGACTTATATACTGCTTCATAGGGCTTTCAGCCTTCTCTAAGTGGTTTACAGAGTCAGCATATTGCCCCCAACAACAATACGAGTTCTCATTTTACCCACCTCGGAAGGATGGAAGGCTGAGTTAACCCTGAGCCGGTGAGATTTGAACCGCTGAACTGCAGATAACAGTCAGCTGAAGTGGCTTGCAGTACTGCACCCTAACCACTGCGTCACCTCAGCTACTTAAACCACACCCCAGAAAAACCTCATAACCACACCCCAGAAAACCTCCTGATTCATAATCCAGATAGTTCAAAAGTCAAGTAAAAGCTGTGACAATCATGTTTTGTTTCTGTTTTGTAAGGGGAAAAACTTCTTCACTGTATTGGTATTTACATTAGGTAGTAGAATTTTGCAATGCAGTTTATGAATGTTCTCCCTACCTTATAAGAAAAGCTATGGTAGTCAGAAGGGCTCTCCCCTCCCATAGAGTTAGCAAAGAGCTATACAGGACATTCTTTTGTGAATCCCTATCACTATAAAGTTCCTTGTTTGACTATACGAATACACAGTCCCAGATTATATACATTTGCCATGTCAACTAAAAAAAAAAATCTTCAAAACACAAGTACTTTGCACGTTCTTAAAATTGTATATAGAAGAAAGGGACCTATTTCTGGCTATATGCTGGAAGCCAAGAATAGCGTTCAGCATAGAAAAGATATAAATCCTATTATTCTGCCTTGGCCACTGTAGAACAATTATGGTGTAGTTTTAGCTATTGTAGCAGAGAGAAAAGTTACAAAGCTTCCAATGGTGAATAGAGAAGAGTTCTGAAGCTGATTGTCTTCCTAATGGGAAGTGCACAGTGATGAGGAGACAGGATGAAAAAGCTGAAATCTTCAGTAGCGCAGAATTTAAGCATGCAAGGTACAAGCTTAAATCTAAAAGATACAGTGAATGTCAAGCCAAGTTATTATTTTTGTCCAGGCACTGATAATAGGGCACAGAATGGAAAGTGGAAATTTCAAAGAACAAAAACACACCAAAGAAATACAAAGAAATAATTTTCTTTTCAAAACAATATAAAAGTGAACCTGGAACGTACTGTGCATCATTGTTGAACTTAAGCACTTGGGCAATCCAAGAAGAGATACAATTACATTTCCAGGAGATCAAGAATGTATATTGGAAGGGTAATAAGGTGTAGCTTATCTCCAGATGTCTTTCAACTTCTCATGGCCTTAGTGGAGAGTTTATTCTTGTTCACAGAGTTACTAGAATTATCTGCAGCGTTTCATGGAGAATGTAGGTCAAATGAAAATCCAAGCTCTTGACCATTGTTTTGTGCGCGCTGCTGATTTTAAAGTATGGATTGTAAAGTATTTGGAGGAAGTGACTCATGAGTAAATGGAGGATCTTCCTTCTGCCTAGCACTAAATGATGCTATGCTCTTGTGGATATTAAGTGAACACTAAGCATTTTAAAGAGCCAAGGGTAGCCTTCTAGCATGGCCACAGTTCTCTGCTGCGGTGGCCATGAATGGAAAAGTTTTATAAAAAGGAAACATCACAGATCTGTAAAAATATGAATACAAATGCCATAAGCTATTATGTAAAAGTATCTGTAATCCACCCACTTTCACACAAATTATTTCTACATACTTCTAAACAGTGTCAAGGTAACACAAGGCAAATGTTAGAGGCAGGACCATCAGATTTTCTTAGACATCTTCTAACCTTTATGTCACCTAGATGTGATAAAGGACTTGAGAGAAAATGAATAGATGTTCGTATTACTCAATAGGAGTTGTTGTTGATTGCAGGATTTTTTTTAATAGGAAGGATGAAAAAAATAGTGTAATAGTGTAGAAAGTTTAGAGGAAGGTTTTGAAGGACAGAGAGAAGATTGGTTACCAAAGCAACATTCAGATAAACATGGCTTGAACTCAGACCAAGAAAGTGCTTTACAAAGACAGCCCATCTGCCCCATTCACAGGAAGGTAAATAGGGGAGAAAGAGTCTGTTGTTATAGAGTTCTAATAAAAAATAGCTTTAGGTATATTCAGCATCTATTTCTTAATCTGGTCTAACCTTATGCCTGATTAAGAGCAGGTCCCATTGCTGCGTAGTGCTGATAGACAGATAAATGAAATGGAAACTGATCATTGCATAATTTTCCATGAAGCTTAAAGAAAGTAGAGACTATCCATGAAGGTTATCAAATGACTTTGATTCTCTTTGAAATTTCCTTACCAATTGCTCCATAACTTCATTCTCAAAAGAACTCTTAATCCAGGATTTCCCAATCAAGTATTTTGGATTTTGTTTTTTATAACCTCTAGTATTGGACAACATTAAAAAGAAATCTGAAGTACAATAGGTTAGGACTTTGATAGATGTTTGGAGACAAAAAACATCCATAAGCAAGAGACTACACTTTTTTTTTCCAGCTAAACCTCAAACATATTCAAGAAGTGACTGGAATTGGAGTTCCAAGACTCTTATGTTACTTATTAAAGAAATGCAGGATTGTCCAATGGCATGTGCAGACCACAATGCCATCATTATATCATTTTAAGGGGGAAAACTACCTTTCAGATGGAGGTTAGCAATAGCACTTAGACATACATACTACTTCATAGTACTTTACAGCACTCTCTAAACAGTTTACAGAATCAGTATATTGCTCCCAACAATCTGGGTCTTCATTTTACTGACCTTGGAAAGATGGAAATCTGAATCAACTTTGACCCCCGTCAGGATCGAACTGCAAGCAGGTGGGCAGAGTCAGTCTGCAATACTGCATTCTAACCAGAGGTGGTATTCAGCTGGTTTGGACTGGTTTGCCCGGTAGCGGAAATCGTGGGTGGGCCTGCCTCCTGCCCCCCTGCCTGGCTCTATGACATCCTATTTAGGCACATTTTTGAGGCCAGGCGCATGCACAGAAGGTGCACGAATGAGCAAAGTTAGTGGAAGGCTGGTGGTAACAAAATGTGAAATCTGGCGCTGATTCTAATCACTGCCCCACAATGATGAATAGCTATTACTATGTCATAATATGGAATGGATATTTCTATGGGAGGTTATAGATAAAATAAATTTTGGGAAAGGGTTAAAAAAAACCTGGATGGAGAGTAGGTCCCAATGGCAAGTGGTGAAGATTATTTCAAAGGGAACACTCTCTGCAACTGTTTCAGTATGTAATGGTACACAGCAAGGGTGTTCACTTTTACCTTTATTTATCTTTTGTAATTGTTTTGGAAATTCCAGCAAACAAGATCTGAAAAGATAAACAACTAGAATCAAAAGTCAAGCAGAAAAATGCAAGGTGAAATGCTGTGCAGATGATATAGCACGAACAAGTGCGTAAAGTTCCATACTGATGGTACTAATTAAAGATTTTGGCTGTCTTTCTAGCTATAAAACTGATGAAAAGAAATCAAAGATAATAACAAGGCATTTAACTTTTTTCAAGGAGGATTGTGTCAAGAAACAGTATATATCTGCGATAACAAAAGTTTCAGTCAAATACTTAAGACTGTTAGACAGGAAGTAGTAAAATGTGTTTCAAACTGTCGCAATCAATTATGGAAAGAAATAAAACAAGATGGAAAAGTTTAAAATTTTCCTGTCTAAAGTTTATTGCAATAACCAAAATGAATATAGTATTCAAGATGAATTTTCTATTCTAAATGACACAGATTCCAATTTGGATAAAAATCTGAAGATTGGCAAAGAATAGGTCATCAATTTATATAGAGTGGGATAAAATCCTCGTGAGTAAGATTCAATGTTTTTCAAGATTCAAAAGAAAGAGGCAGATTATAATTTCTGAAATTTAGTCTGTATAATAGACTAAATGACAGAATGTATGTATGACAGAATGAATAAAATCTGTTAGCAGCAATAATATAAAGAGCAGCCTTACCAAGGATCTTCACAGTTATACAGCATTTATGATACAAAGACACAAGATAAGAAACTAACTTCAAAGGGCATAAGATAATGTGTTTTTTTTTAATTGAATCTTCTAAAAGTAAAGATATATTCTGCAATGTTACCATTAACATTATCATTAAATGCTTTTTACTCCAAGGACAACTATGGTAAAAAAAACCACCAACCCAACAATCAGTTTAATTATATGTGTCAATATGACATATCCAGATTCAGAAAACAGACCGAAGACAAAACAGGGACTACTCAGTAAAAGAAGGAATGTTCTATTTTCAAATAACACATTTTCAAGTATTTTCAAATAGCTGGAAAAATGCTACATCGAAGATGGAATATTTTACCACATTTGGTACTTTTGCCAAAAAAATCAAAATACCAGAAAGGAATATGTAAGACTGTTCAACATGTACTAAAATAAATTTTGAACTGAAACCACAGATATTTTTTTGAGGTATAATTCCAGAAAACAATGAAATATTCCAATTTACTAAAATGCCCGTTGACAGCAGCAAGAACAAACCTGGGGGACATTGGAAAAGAGAAACTTTGCCTATGATAGTAGAAGAGACAAAAATCAGAGAATAATGATAATGGAGAATTTGCATATGCAGTATTCACAATAGACGTTTACCCAAGTTCAAGCAAACTCCCTTCTATGCAATATTTACACAAGAAGACAGATTTGGAATACAGTTTCTCGAATTTAAACCACAATTAATAACAAGTATTGATATTCAGTGTAAAGTATAAATGTTCAAACTGCGGTTATTTGTTGAGGCCACAAATGGAAAGCACAGGCAGCATGTGTTACTAGAAAGTCTTTTCACTTTGCTTTTTGAATAATAAATCAATATTTAGTCCCTCCCTCCCTCTCTCTTTCTGTTATATACAAACACAACCCCCCTCAACATATCCTGGACCTGACCAACCACTGCCTAACCAACACATACTTCATCCATAATGGACAAAGATACAAACAGATAGAATAAGCACCCATGGGATCTCCCCTCTCACCCATCATCGCAAACCTATACATGGAACATTTTGAAACTAATGCCTTAGATAAATCTGAACACAAACCCAAACTCTGGCTTAGATATGTTGATGACACTTTCGTGATTTGGCCACACAGGAAAGAAAAACTGGACAACTTCCTCACACATCTCAACAGTCTACACCCCAAAATACAATTCACTATGAAAATAGAAGCAAACAACCAACTTCCCTTTCTGGATGTCCTAACCTACAAAAAACCCAATGGCTTCCTAGGACACACCATCTATCAGAAAAAAACACACACCAACCGCTACTTAAATGCACAATCCCATCACCACCCTGCACAGATCAACTCTGTACCCAAGACCCTTATCTACAGAACCAAACACCCTAGCTGACAAAGACCACCTGAAAACTGAATTACACCCTCTCACAAATGTATTAATCTCCAATGGATTCCAAAGAAAAACAATTACCTACCTAATCCAAAGGGAAACACCCCCCAAGAACTGAGACACAGAACAGGACAATGGCATCACCCTTCTCCCTTACATCAAAGGCACCACAGATAAAATCAGCAAAATTCTCCACAAACACAATATCAAGACAGCCTTCAACACTGACCAAAAAATAGCCAATATCTTTAAAAAACCCAAAGACAAAATCCAGCTAGAAAACCAAGAAGTCTATAAAATACCATGCAAAATCTGCCCTGCAATATACATAGGACAAACGAACAGGAGAATAAATGCATGCATCGCAGAACACAAGAACATTGTAAGGAAAAAAAGAAAAAAACGTCCTCCCTTTTCCAGCACCTTAAAGTTACAGGACATGAAATTAATTTTGAAGGAACCAAATTAATCTCCAAAGCTGAACACTTCAACAAGAGAATAATTATGGAAGCTATCGAAATAGAGAAACACCCCCACAACATGAATAAACATGACGATATCTCCCACCTACCAGGCATCTGTAAACCAGCCCTAGTCAACAAATGAGCCCCACCCACCACCCAGGCTGTTACAATACAAAACAACAACGGACACACAGCCAGCACCAATCAGCACCAATCTACCAATCTTGATACAACCACATAGCCCATCAATCCACTTACTGAAACAAAGCCAGCACTCCACACACACCCCCACCAAGATTTATAGAAAGACAGCAGCTCCAACCACACTTTAAGCCGAAAACACCAGCCTGAAGATGGCGAGTGAGACCTTGCCAAAACGTTGCCAAAACAATCTCACTCTTACATGGGAAAAGACCCGAATACAACAAGACCAGTATATATATATATAGGGTATGGCTAGTTGACGAGGGTATGGCTTGTTGATGAGAGCTAAATAGCTTGAAATAGACTCCCTTTATTTATTTATCAGCACAAATGCAATACAAAAATTGTTTCCTGCCTGGAAGACTCCTAGGATGGAGCTGAAAGGCAAAAGGGAAGCAGTATGCACCCTCCCATATTTGGGCATACCAGGAGCTTTGACATAACACTTAATACATCCATCCATACATGATTAGAACACTACCTTGGCTGGAAAGGGTAGGAGTAACCTAGATAATAAAAGACTACCTTGTCTGTTAGATTTAGTTTTTTCTGTTTCTTTGTTTACTGCCCCTGCCCTTCCCACTTTCTGCATTAATTCAGTTGAGTAGAACTGTGCTATTACATGATCTCCAGATAGTGGGAATAAACAAAACTTAGTTTTTCGGGTATTACAGCTATAAGAATGACCCTCAGCATTTCACAGGTTCAGTATATAATGGTATGTGCTACCTATTTATTTAAGAGAATGAAATTACCTTCATGAATCTGTTATGTGTCCCAAAATATTAAGAGTCTGGATTAGATTTTATTCTTACTTTGACATGTGAACTCCCTTTGCAATGCAAAGGAGAGCTTACTCGGCAAAAACTCTGTTATCATAATACTATCATAGAGAAGTCATACCTGGACCAATGAAACTTTTATAACCTTATAAAATTTTATAATATTCTCGACATTCTACTTTTGTATTTTTTGCCTGTTAAGGAATACACTTATTTGAGATGGATTCCTCCCTGAATCCTTTCTCAGCTACTAAAATGGAATTATTACAATCCTTCTGCAATCCTCTCTACTGAAGCCTGGAGCTGCCCTAAATAAATACTTGGATCACATCCTCCCCTCTTACAAACTATGGCAAAAAAGATATCTCACTGTTGATTCTTCAAGGGCATCTCCATGAAATTGAGTCAGCCCAACAATTGTTAGTGTATGGTGCTGTTGGGACATATTTTCATTATTTTAATTAAATGTAATCACAGATCTAAATTGCAGTTCTACAACATGAATCCCAATCAAGAAACACCAGCTAAAAAGGAGGCATATGTTCTCAAATGTTCAGTTGCTAACCCTAACCTTTCTTGTTTTTTTCATTTTACTATACATTCTGTGTCAGAAAGATCGGGATAATCATGAGATAATCATGGTTATTTGGCAGAGAGCTGTTAAACTAAGTCTCAGCCATAAATGGAAGGAAGGTGAATATAAATTCTATCTAAAAGATACATGGAAAATAATAATCAAATTTGGACAATGTCGACTGAAGATTATTTATCCAAGAAACTGGTGAAGTTTCAAAGACCTTGATATACCTGCATCATTTGGAACAGAGAAATAAATGTGCTTAGCGTTAGCTCTCCTGACTTATCTATAGTTACCTAGAACTACAGTGGCACAGTGGTTAACTGCAGGCTACTTCTGTTGATCACCAGCTGCCAGTAGTTTGGCAGATCGAATCTCACCAGATTCAAGGTTGACTTAGCCTTCCATCCTTCCAAGGTTGGTAAAACGAGGACTCAGATTGTTGGGGGCAATGAGCTGAGACTGTAAACTGCTTAGAGAGGTCTGTAAAGCACTGTGAAGTAGTGTATAAATGCTATTGCTATTGCTACCTCTAGACTTTATTCTTCTGAATTAGGCTTAGAGCCTTTGCTCTCCATTAGGATGTTGTTGTTGCATAGCTTCCTGTTCTGACCCACTCCTCCGTCCAGTAACGAAAGCTGAGACATGCTTAATGAGAATGTCCTTTAATAGCAAGACCAGACTCTCGGTGGCTGAAAGCCAAGTAAACCATCAGATAAGGACCTTGGCAGCAAGTCCAACAAACCTTGGCAGCAATTCAGACAAACCTCGGCAGCAATCCAGCCTGCCAAGTTAATTTCTCTTTAGTCAAAGCGTTGACTTCTGAAAAAAGGGTGTGGCACAAGCAGTCTTTTTTATAGTCTGAAGAAGAGCCTAATGACCATCAGCTGAGTGTAATTACCTCCTGTAATTACGTAATTGTTTTTGACACCGAGTAGCTCTTTGATGGCGTGCATCCCGGAACAACTCACTGTTGGTTTCTGGATCACTCTCCCTTGTCTCCTCCCCACCGATCCAAGGCTCAGGTGCCACCTGGTGACCAACCAGTCTCTCTGCACCCTGCTCAGAGTCGGAACCCTGTCCAGGGTCCTCCACATCCTCCAGGGCTGACTCATAGGGCCCCTCGCTGTCGGAGTCTGTGACAGCTCCAACGGCGCCTGCTGGGCCACAACAGCTTCCTAGTCCAGACTGTTCATGATCAATAGTCCATTGGCTGAACAAGACAGAGGCAGTGAATAAAGAGAAGCAAGCTGCAATGTGCAAAAGAATTTTTGACCAGGGGGAGAAGTATCATCGAAAAAGCTTCCCGTTAAAGAAGAAAAGTCACAGTAAAAGTGACATTCATGCAACTATATCTCAAGAACGGCTAAGCAATAGTACCTCTATTTCAGAACATTACTGTCCCTGAAACAACCATTCTCACATTATCTTTGTCTGTATATCAGGGTTTTTTTTTCCTGACTATGCTGCTAAAAATAAACACATGCTCTTAATGGCAAGCATTGCTTTGCTGTGCCAGCTGCTACGCAAATAAACTTCCCAATAAAAATGTTGTCATTGTGAAATAAGAGATATTTAATTAAATAAAGGAGGGAAAAAAGGCAAACTGCCATTACAAGAACATAAAACTGTAAGGCACGAGATAAAGCTAAATTATTACAAGGCAGCTTACTTCATCTAATCCTTCAAGATAAAGATGAAACCCAGAGATTGCATGTGTTGTGAAATCAGCATAAGCCCCAAACAAATATGAACTGGGGCAGTATACACTGATTTATAATAAATACAAACAAGGATGCTAGGTTTGGTTGAGGAAATGCAAGCAGAATTGCACTGGGGCATAAAATATGCCATGCTTAAGTTGGGAAACTCAAAAAACAGTTGCAAATCATGGCATCCAAGTCTTAACCTACTAAGGTAATCCTTGACTTACAACAGTGACCTTCAAAGTTACTAAAGCACTGAAAAAAATGACAGGATGGTTTTTCACGCTTACGACCATTGCAGCATCTCCATGGTCAGATGATCAAAATTGAAATGTTTGGCAACTGTTTTTTATTTATGACGGTTGCAGTGTCTGGGGGTCATGTGATCAGCTTTTATGATCTTCTATGGGGAAGACAGATTCACTTAACAACTATGTCAAGATACGTTGTGGGGCAAAATTCACTTAACAAATATTTCACTTAGCGACATAATTTTTGTGCCCAGTTGTAATTGTAACTCGAGGACTACCCGTATCTTATGTCAAAATCTGGACAGCAACCCCATAAACAAAGAAGGAAGCATTTCAACTTAGACTTGGTTCCTGCTGATGCTATGCACAACTGATGTATGTATTCATCAGAAGTCTGCCACCTGCTTGGCATTCTGGGGAGGTTTGGCTGTGAGATAGGACAATGGAAAAGTTAGCAGATTCTGCCTTCTTTAATCTAACTAGCTTTCCAACTGTTCTCCTTTCCCTTGGACCTCGAATCTTGCTTAAAAGACAGCATTTAGAATGAAGAGTGGAAGATGGGTATAATCCAGTTTAAGCACCGTAGCATTGTTTTTCTGCTCCAGATTGCCCTTGAGAGAAAGCTGTTATTGTGCTCTTCTTTTATTATCTCTGTATACAATTTCTCTTGGATCTTCAACAACGATTTTAAGAAACATGGTGTGTGTATATATATATATATATATATATATATATATATATATATATATATATATATATGTGTGTGTGTGTGTGTGTGTGTGTGTGTGTGTGTGTGTGTGTGTGTGTGTGTGTGTGTGTGTGTGTGTGTGTCTGTGTCTGTGTCTGTGTGTGTGTCTGTGTGTATATACAGTATGTATGCATGTATATATGTATGCATATATATATGTATACATACTGTATATATGTATATGTGTATTATGTATTGCACATATATGGAAAATAATATCCCTAATATAATATTTGAAGGCTGATGTATCTTTTTGTGTGCCTATACCCATTCTATACTATGTGATATGTATGTACACATATGGTATATATACATAGGATTAAAAATGTATTTTGGATGTTCAGTAGTAGTAAATAAATAGACAGGGAAATTGTATCTCGTTGATACTGTTGAGGTGAGGAGAGACCAGGCAAAGCACCCCTTGATGGGAGTGATGTCAAGGTGGCCATGCCCACCCAATCACATGACCACACAATCACACCCACCCAATCATATGACTGCCCAGCCACACCCATCCAGTCACCTGACTACCCAGCCATGCCAACAGAACAAGTAGTAAAAAAAATTTGAATCCCACCACTAAAGGCTGCGGTAGTTTAATCTCTTGAAAGCCCTCCCTCCAAGATTTGTTTGTTTTGCAAATGCATATGGCGGTCTAAATTTGGGTGACAAACCAATGTATAAATCATACATAAAAACAAAAGAAAAAAAACAAATAACAGCGCCAGGTAAAAACTCTAATCAAACCAACCAAACATTGGTTACGTTCCATTAACATTTCAGCCTTGGGCTTGAGGAAAGATTCATAGTTTCTCCCCCTTCATTTCGGAGTAGCTTTTTAGGGGAAAAAACTCCGTTTGATTTTACATCTTACTGTCTCTGGTGCTGGTAGATAGCCAACAAAGGGATGCTAGGTAGGGATTGTGAATGTATTTGCAGCCACTGCTCTTCCAAGCCATGGTTGTATCCCCAGTAGAAAGAGCAACCTTAGAAATCCCACTTTTTCTTTTCCAGTGAAGAAGTCAAGTCTCCCATGAGGGGAACTGAAATCTTAGCAGTAACATTGAAGTGGTTTATCATACCTTTCTTCCCAGATTTTTGTTTGTTTGTTCAACTTTCCAATCTGTCCCGTGGCCTTGTAATTCCCATGTGTCTCCCATCCATGTAGTAAACAGGCTGCTACAGGTTTCAGGTTACCTGGCTAAGCTGTTTTGAGATCAGCCACCTGAACTAGATTACTTTTTAATAAAGATCTTTGTAAAAGCCGCTCTACTTTCATAACTTTCTCCACGAAGGATTATTCCCCCCTCCCCTTTTCTCCAATGATTCTATTGCACTGAGATCTTCAAAGTAGCCAATAGGCTTGTTCCTTGTTTGCATTTTGAGCATCTTGACTCAAAGGCTTGTACTATAGTGTGGTAATTGATGGCCACATTTATCTGAGCCAAAGCTGGCAGGAAAGTTCAAAATCATGAGTGATCTTGACAACATTGAAATATTTACATCCTACAATCCCTGCTTTTTGGGGGCTCTGACTTTCAGCCTGCATCAGCCACAGTGGCGCGGTGGTTAGAATGCAGTATTGCAGGCTAACTCTGCCCAGTGCCACCAGTTTGAGCTCTAACGGAGCTTAAGGTTGACTCAGCCTTCCATCCTTCTGAGGTCAGTAAAATGAGGACCGAGATTGTTTGGGGCAATATGCTGACATTGCAAAAGAATGAGAGAGTACTGTAACATATTATGGGGCTGTATACAGCGGTGGGTTACACTTATTTTTACCACCAGTTCACTGTGTGTGCATATTCCGTGCATGTGCCTGGCCTTCCGTGCATACGCTTTGCTCACATGTGCACCTTCCGCCCATGCGCCCAGCCTCAAAAGCATAAATAGGACAGCATAAAGCCAGGGCAGTGGGGGAGGGGGCCGCCCACCCACGAACTCCACTACAGGTTCGCCTGAACCGGTCCAAATCGGCTGAATACCACCTCTGACTGTATATAAGTCTAGGTTCTATGGCTATTGCTTTTGCATGTGACACAGGCACTCCTGTGACACAGATACTTCTACTTTAGCCTCTTCCAGAGATGAAGCAACTCAATTTGCTTCAATGGGTTCCAAGTCCATGACAGACTGTACAATCTGAAGTACTTGAACTTGGTACTAAATACCACTGTTTAGTACGATTTATTCCTGAACAGGGCTTCATTGGATGGCAGCATTGCTACTTCTGGTTAAAGTAGGGCTACTGTATCTGGATTGAGGGAAAAAAAAAAATCTGAGTACCACTCAGGTGGTAATTAAAGTACCTCTTGTCCCAGATCTAGTGCAGGGATGTTGAGATGCTTTTCATGCTGTTGGAGTGGTTACTTCAACGACAGCAGAAACAACCCTGAAACTTTTAATCAAGAGGCAAAGTGATAAATCATCCTGAGCACAAAGGCTACTGGGAGTGGGAGCTTCTGAATGTCAGCTGACAAGTTCCACCTTTCTAGTATTCCTTACAAAAATTGCTATGGACACCTCTGCCAATATGCAAAGGACTTCCCCTCCCCCTTAGTTTTTCATAATGTTGAACATCGTAATGTGGAATTTGAAAAACCCGGGTTTAGTGGTTGCATAGATGTTTCTTGCTCAGATATGGTAACCTTAGCTAAGGTATCACCACGTTAATTGGCCATACAGACGTCTTTTGAGATAATGAAGTTGTACAGACACAAGGCAAGGTTACAGTCATTCTTTCTCTCTATTTAAAGAACTTCGCAAGGTACAAGAGACCATCAGTATGAGATTGTTAACATAGGTTGTTAGAATCAGAGCTACAACTATTATGTTTCTCTGGCACTATTACGGTCTCTGGGGGATTTAAAGCAGCAGTAACACAAAATGTTTCATGCAATCTGGTTAAAAGAGGGAAAGTTCCTTACAAGCAATTTGAGCTGAAAAGGAAAAAGGAAAAGGAAAGATTGATTCGGCAGTTTTTTTTCCCTGGAAAAAAAATCTATTTAAACTGTCATTTGCCTTACATTTGGTTTGTGAGGATGCTCTCCGAATCCAGCATTTCTCAAATGGAAAATTCAAAATTTCCTGCACAATAATTAGTAAAATGGAAAAAAAAGTCATTTTACCGAAAAGTATATAAGTATGCACCTGTAATTTCATAAATTCTGTGCTGTTGAAGAACTTAGTGTCACTTCAGATCATCTGAAAGCTACATAATGCTTTTAATAAACAATCAAAAAGAAGCCACCAAACAGCATCTATGAGATATCAATCAATGGGAAAGAGTTTTGCACAATTCCCCCATTGCTTTGTAGTCAGAGAACTAACTTAACTTTTTTTTGGTTCTCTCTTCTTATCCTTTCAATGATCTCCCAAAGGTGCTTTTTCAAAAGGCAACTGGACTTTGCTTTTTCCTTGAAGACTTTTCGCTTCTCATCCAAGAAGCTTTTTCAGTTCTGGGTAATGAAATGTCTGCAAAATGTCTTTGGAGATTCTCAGTCATTCAGGTTGTGGCTGTCCCAAAGATGTAGACGTTTCTTGGATGAGAAGTGAAAGATCTTCAAGGAAAAAAGAAGCCCAATTGCCTTTTGAAAAAGCACATTTGCTGTTATTCCAGGTAAGGATGACTACTGCGTTTGTGGTGCAATCAGAACATTGTGTGTGATGAAGTTGTTTTAACGCAAACCAAAGATGCCTTTTAAAAAACAAGTTTACATCATATTCTTATGCATGCCAGTGCTGTGTGTGAGGTAATTTAGGGTGGTTCTGACAAGTGTCGGCGGCATCTTCATACCCGGTCACATGGGCGGCAAGTCACTCCCATCTCGTCACCTGGGTAGCAAGCCACTCCCACAAAGTAGACCACACCCACAGAGTAGGTTCGAACAATTTTTGAAATCCACCACTGGTACGCATGCATGCATGCATGCATGTATGTAGCTGTCTGTCTGTCTGTCTGTCTGTCTGTCTGTCTGTCTGTCTGTCTGTCTGTCTGTCTGTCTGTCTGTCTGTCTATCTATCTATCTATCTATCTATCTATCTATCTAGCTATCTAGCTATCTAGCTATCTAGCTATCTAGCTATCTAGCTATCTAGCTATCTAGCTATCTAGCTATCTAGCTATCTAGCTATCTAGCTATCATCTAGCTATCATCTATCTATCTATCATCTATCTATCTATCTATCTATCTATCTATCTATCTATCTATCTATCTATCTATCATCTATCATCTATCATCTATCATCTCTCTCTCTCTCTCACCTTGTGTTTCTTAACTGCCTATCTCCTTCAGATGATACATGGACAAGTCCATGGTTTCTGGATTCACTGAAACCATATGAGACATTGTTAAATTCAGTGAGATTGGCCAGCCTAAGGAAGAAGAAACTACTTAGACTTCTGGAAAGATCTTTATGCTAGTAAATTAACAAAGTAGAATTTTGAAAGTCTAAAGGCTGGAGTAGACTTGCTACACTGCAGTGCACGAATGCATATGGCTATGATTTCGGGGGCTGATTATAGAGGTATTCTTTTTGCATATCAGCAAATTTTAATGTTTCCTGCTTGAATGTGCCTTGCCACCTCCTGCCTCCTGGCAAGAAGTTAAAATCATCACTCAGGGTACACACTGCTGCACAATCCGCAGTTGGGATCCAGGAGGTGTTTGTGTGGGCCCATCTGCAGCCCGCTGTGACCTCTGCTTACCCATCAAACCTTTGCAGCACAGATATGCGGTGACAGGCATAGGCAGTAGAGGGCCATTCTAAATCAGCATTAACAATACTTGCCTAGCTCAACTTATAACTAGGATAATTAAGATGGACTTATCCTTTTTCTCATATTTTCACTACCTTAATTCAGGAATCATTTTCTCCTGCAATGGTCATGCTCCCACCTTCAAGTTCCCCAAAATTTGTTATTTACTCCATCACACACACACATATGTGTATTATGGTACTGCACTATCTACAATGACTCCCAAAGTCTGAATTATAATACTATTTTGGTCAAATACTCAAATAGACCAGATACCTTTCATGCCAATTTTCTTTTATTACATTTAAACCCAGATACTTCTTATGACCTGGCAAAATTTATCTAGACAACAAGATTGGATAAGGGCAGATTAGATGTCTGACTTGGTGCCAGATTTTGTTGTTTCTAATATTTTAATGTGTTTAGTTTCATAGTTTTAATATGGTTTTATGTGTTATTTTAACTTTTGATTGGAAGACACCCAGAGTTGGTTAGAGGATTGGCAGCTACACAAATAAATAAATAAATAAATAAAATATAAAATAATATATAAAATATAATATATATATAAAATATATAAAATATATAAAATATATAAATATATGAAATATATGAAATATATAAAATATATAAAATATATAAAATATATAAATATATAAAATAATGAAATAATGAAACAATGAAACAATGAAACAATGAAACAATAAAACAATAAAACAATAATAAAATAATAAAACAATGAAACATGAAACAATGAAACAATGAAACAATGAAACAATGAAACAATGAAACATGAAACCATAAAACAATAAACAATAAAACAATAAAACAATAAAACAATAAAACAATAAAACAATAAAATAAATATAAAATAATAAAATATATAAAATATATAAAATATATAAAATATATAAAATAAAATAATAAAATAAATACAATAATAAAATGAAATAGAATAAAATAATATAGTAATAAATAAAATATTTTTTCAGTTGCTGACTTCTACATATGTTAGACTATAAACTTATTATCCCAGCCATGATGGCTCTGGATAATGGGAGTTCCATTCAAACAGAACTGAACAGGACAGAATTGTGGAAATGGTTGCTGTAGATTTAAGTTTAGCCAACTTTGAATAAAACCAAAATGACCTTTCCATCTCTGTGTGTCCCTCAAACTCTGCCTATTCCTGTTGACTTTGTTTCTTACTTTTGTCCTGTAACATGACTAGCAGAAAGCTGCGGTTTCGTTATTGTTATTTTTTTTTAAAGAAAAAACATTGCTCAAATGTTCCACCTGCCAGAAGCTCAAGATTGATGTTGACAAAAGTAAGCTCTGCATGAGTTTCTTCTTTAGAGCAAAACAATAATCTGCCTGTGAAAAGATGGTTGGCTAAAAATGAACACATTAGTTGACTTGACAACTGATCTTTTCAACAATTGCCAATTTTGTTCTTTTTGATTGATATTTTTTTCTTTGTGTTGATGTCCTTCTATTACCAGCTCATTCATTGTTCTGTACCAATATAGTGGGATACCACAGACTTTCAAGGAATCCCAAGTTGAGATTTTCTTGAGTGATGTTCTCTTGCTTCTCATGCTTCTCAGCATCAGGCCTGCCTTCCTTCCTTCCTTCCTTCCTTCCTTCCTTCCTTCCTTCCTTCCTTCCTTCCTTCCTTCCTTCCTTCCTTCCAGTGGTGGGTTTCAAAAATTGTTCGAACCTACTCTGTGGGTGTGGCCTCCTTTGTGGGAGTGGCTTGCCGCCCATGTGACCGGATGGGAGTGGTTTGCCACCCATGTGACCGGATATGAAGATGCCGACGACACTTGTCAGAACCACCTTAAATTACCTCACACACAGCACTGGCCTGCATAAGAATATGAGGTAAACTTGTTTTTTAAAAGGCATCTTTGGTTTGCGTTAAAACAACTTCAACACACGCAATGTTCTGCTTGCACCACAAACGCAGTAGTCATCCTTACCTTTCACAGAGGCACTGAGTTTTATAAATATGAGCATGATAGTGTAGAATAATCATATCCAAGGACCAGTGGTGGGTTTCAAAAAAGTTTGGAACCTCTTCTGTAGGTGTGGTCTGTTTTCCGGGTCCACTAGTGGAGCCTCTTCTAACTGGTTCGGTAGATTTAACAAACCGGTTCTACTGAATAGGTGCGAACTGGGAGGAACCCACCTCTGCTTGCTTGCTTGCTTCCTTCCTTCCTTCCTTCCTTCCTTCCTTCCTTCCTTCCTTCCTTCCCTTCTTCCTTCCTCCCTTCCTTTTTTCCTTCCCTCTCTCCCCTCCCTCCCTCCCTCCTGTTCTGTCTTTCTTTCTTTCTTTCTTTCTTTCTCTCTCTCTCTCTCTCTCTTTCTTTCTTTCTTTCTTTCTTTCTTCTTTGATATTGTTTTATTTCCCTCTTTTGTTTTGCCATAGGGATATCAGAGGCTTTCCACTTTTCCACACTGTCCCTAAAACCTCTCCTTGGACAATTCATAACATGGTCTTTAACATGCCTCTTTTTCAATTTCTGTTCAACATTCTTATTGTTATGTTATACAAGACATCTGCAGAAATTCCAGTTTGCTAACAAAAGGGAAAAATATGGCTACAATTCCCTTTGTTGAAGTTTAAAAACAAAACAAAGCCAGCTCCTATATACCTGGGAGAAATGAATATATTTATCATTTTCCATTCCTCTAAGACAGTGTTTCTCAACCTTGGCAACTTGAAGATGTCTGGACTTCAACTCCCAGAATTCCCCAGCCAGTGAATGCTGGCTGGGGAATTCTGGGAGTTGAAGTCCAGACATCTTCAAGTTGCCAAGGTTGAGAAACACTGCTCTAAGAAAATATTATATATGTTGCTGTGATACCATATGAATATTTCAGTCAATTTGTTCCCATTACTTGATCCAAAGTTGGAAGATTTCCATGCCATATTATTATTCACTTTCATATTGCATTCATTCCAGATATAAATTGTCAAAACAACTGGATGAATTATATAGAAAACAAAAGATATTTATTCTATATGGCCACTTTCTAATTTTGTTATGGCCCAAAGTAGCTCCTAAACTAGGTGACAGAAATAACATTTTCAATCAATTTTTATTAAAAAAATAATAACAGCATAATAACATCTCAGTGTTATCTACACAATGGCTGCAGAAATGGGAGTGAAGAAATTTTAATTATAGTTAGGAAAACCTTATTTGGAGCAACTGTCCCTTTATCTGCATTTCTGGTGTCCGATGAAGCTGAAAGGTAAACCTCATGGCCCATATTGCACACAGAAAAGCAGGCTTGTGTACAAAAAAGTACGTCCATTGTAATATTGAAAAACAAGGTAAAAAAAAAAGAGCACAACTTAGTATTTCTAGTGCTGACATCTGAATGCAGATATACATCCATAGATGGTCCTTGTCTTTTTTTAAAAATCGGCTGATAAATCAATGCCATTGTATTCTGAAAAATATTCAACTTGATCCTTGCAATATTATCCCCAAAAATGGAAAATAAAATAGTATGGCTGTCTTCGTCTCAATGGGACAGGTACATTATTTTGAAACACTTGGTTTAATTAAACATGAAACCTTGCCCCTTTGAGGATCTCTCTCTCTCTCTCTCCTCTCTCTTTCCTCCTCTCTCTCTCTCTCCCTCCCTCCCTCCCCTCCCTCCCCGCTCCTCCTCCTCCTCCTCCTCCTCCTCCTCCTCCTCCTCCTCCTCCTCCTCCTCCTCCTCCTCCCCCTTCTCCTTCTCCTTCTCCTTCTCCTTCTCCTTCTCCTTCTCCTCTAGCTTCTATATTCTGGGATGTTTAAACCCAAAACTCAGACCAAAATGCAAACAAAACAATGTTTGCCAGCTTTGGTTTAAAACAAAAAGGAAAAGATTCTGAAATATAATTTGCCATTTTACTGTTGATTACATTGATGTTCCATCAAGAATCCAGGATTTTGATTCTGCTAACCTTAATCTAAAGAGATTTACTTGGAGTGAGCATCATTTTGTTGTAGGAGAGATAATATCTTTTAAAAGCAAGACAAGAAGTGTATCTGTAATAAAGAGCAAGCCTGGCCTTGATGAAAAAGTAGGAGAAAAACATCACGGTGATTCACATCATGTTTCTGGTAAAGACACCAGCATGTTGGCCACAGCTCACTTTATCTCGAGAAGATATTTATCAACTGCAGAAAACCACTCCAAAACTGATAGTATTATGGGACAAGACATTGATCCTGGGTCAGTGTAGCTCACTTAAGGAGTCAGTGGTGTGGAAAAACAGTGTAAGAAAATCTAGCATTAGTTAAATTAAACTTAGCATTACAGAAGGTAGGAATTCAGATCAGGGTAACACTTCCATACTTGTCACAGAAATCCTTTGAATAGAGATATTCCAAAGAAATGGGTCCCTCACTGTTTTCCATTCTGGGAACTTCCATGCCTGTGCTTACAATAATGATTAATCTATCCCAAGAATCTACATACTTAGATATGGCATGATTCCCAGGGTATTTCTTTCATGCATGGTGGTTATGCCCAAAAGCTAAAAAATATTGGGACAAAATTCAAAAATTGTTACAGGAAATTACAAACACCCAAATAGAGCTGAAAGCAGAATTGTTCCTTCTGGGGACAATTATTAAGGGAAAGTATATGAAAGAGATAAAATATTTAATTTTGCACATAATTACAGCAGCGAGAATAGCGCTCGCACAATGTTGGAAAGGTGATACACAGATTGTTTGATAATCCAAAAGATTCTTGATTGCGCAAAGATGGATAAACTCACATTGGAGTTAAGGGACAAGGAAGACTCAGAATATTATACAGTTTGGGAAAACTAATATCAATGGATAAATAACAGGAACATGAAATGTATAGCTTAGAAACAGATGTATAGATATAGGAATAATTGAGAATGTATAAAATGTATTTGAATACAAATGGTTACGTTAGTACTGTCAAAAAGGATTATAACTTATACAAAACTATTTTTAAAGGTATTCATATTTTAAAGTTTTTAATTTTCAATAAAGGTTTTAAAAAAAGATACGGCATGATTCCCCCCTCCCCCCGAAGTATCACCTTGTCCAGTGGTGGGTTTCAAAAATTGTTGGAACCTACTCTGTGTGTGTGGCCTCCTTTGTGGGAGTGGCATGCCACCCATGTGACTGGATGGGAGTGGCTTGCCGCCCATGTGACCGGATATGAAATTATGAATTAGTACTTAGGTCGGTCCAAGTAGCTATTCAGAAACTCTGGCATTGAAGCATGCAAGTCTTAAAGCTGTCAAGTTACAAGATCCTTGCCAGTGGTGGGTTTCAAAATTTTTTGGAACCTCTTCTGTAGGTGTGGCCTGCTTTCCGGGTCCACTGGTGGAACCTCTTCTAACCGGTTCGGTAGATTTGACGAACCGGTTCTACCGAATAGGTGCGAACTGGTAGGAACCCACCTCTGACTTTGTCATACATTTAAGAGCCAATATAGAAACTAAAATGACATATTTCCAGAAAAATGAGGTCATGGAGATCCAGTTTCAGATCCTCACTTATCCATAGATCTTCCTGGATTAATTGAAGCCAATTAACCTATCTCACAGAGACATATTAAAGTCAATGTTCCTATATTATATTTTGAGCTTTCAGAAACAAAAGTGGGAGGTGGATGTAAGAAATGAAATAAAGATCGATGCTCCAGTTTGTACACTTCTTCTCTGGAAGAATATATCCTGCAAAAAACTCTGGTAGACTGGAAGAATTTTCTTAATCAAACGATCATGAGCAATGTTCCCGAATGTAAATCTCATTGAATGAAAGGAACTTATTTCTGAGTAGATGAGTCAAGGATTGGACTGTGAATATCTATAAGTATTTTTTTTCAAAGAAACAGCTTGGTGAAAACAAGTAATATTTCTCAGCAAAGTGTTGACAGAAGCTTAAAAATGATGTGAATAATGGAGCACTCATAAATTCTCTCTGTCCCCTTTCTGGGAGAAAAAGAAGATTTTTTTTTTAAAAAAATCAAGCATATGTTCTGAAAATCTGATTAGTTTTGTTCATCTAAAAAAGTTTAGCCAACCCTTTTTTATTAGCCTGTCATACCATACTAGACAGATGTCTTTTCAATAAATCCCACACCTTTCAATTTCTTTTGTAAACATTCTTTTGGTATCTGTCAAATACTGATTTTATCAAGTGTTTCGCTTTATTGTATAAATGCATTTCGCCATGTGGCTCTACAGCTTTGCATTTTGAAATGCTTCTCCAAACATTGGATGGATATGATTTTGAATTGCAGCCCCAGCAAACAGTATTCTAAACCCTATAAAGTTACATTCCCTTGACTCTAATGGTCCAAGCATGTGTAATGGATAACAAGTCCCATTGTGCTGAATAGTTTATCTTTTAAAATGGGTCTTCTTGCAAACTAAATCAGGATTATAGTCATCTTTTACTTTTGAGGCAACAGGTTAAAATAAATTCCTGTTCTTGCAGAGCAGAAGCCAGCAGGGGCCCCATATGGAGCCTACAAAGCCTCATATGTACTGTAGATATTCATATTTCATGAACGTCCCCATGCTTTGGTGTAGAGAGTCAGAGAGATGGCCTTGAGGGGAATAGACAATAAATTTTATAGATTCAAAGAGGCTGAAATGTTTTTTTAAAAAAAACTCCAGGGAAGCATGGCATTATTCAGAAGTGACTCCGGCCGGTTCCTCCTTGATTCACTCGAGTATAAGAAAGAGGAAAGGTAAATCAAAACTAGGATTGGAAGATTCTGTTACTGTTTCTTATTTTGATAAACATACTTCTAATGTTCCTGTGGGATTGGTATCCTGATTTGGTGTACTTTGGTCAGCTTGAAGGAGAATATGGTCTGACTCAAATCAGAGCCCTTCAGTTCCCAAGGGGAAAAAAAAAAACTTTGGATCATGTGTAATATCTGTCAACTTGACCCAAATGTGTCTTTTCCTGGAATCATGCTGCAGCTATATAGAAAGCAGCCACAGGATTCTGAGAGATACTGTAGAGCAGGGGTGTCAAACTCAATTTCATTGAGGGCCGCATCATTGAGGGCCATTGTGTTTGACCTTGGGCGGGGGGCAAATGGGTGTGGCCAGGGACATCTTGCAGTCCATGCACAGCCCTCCTGAGCTCCATTTTCTTGGGCAGAGGCACTGTATGCTGGTCCTTCGCTGTTTCCAGGGTGGCCGCATGGGCCTGATCCAACACCTTATGGGCCTTGAGTTTGACACCCCTGCTGCAGAGAGTTTGCAATAGATGCTGTGTGAATATTCCCATAGACTTCATATTAGAGTTGCACAACTCTAATACAGATAGCTTTGTGCAACAAACAAAAATGGTGCACTGCTGAGATTTCTAAATATATAGCTGTAGAGCATAGTTTTTGATGATGGAGCAGGTTGTTGCATCTTCGCTGAAGTATGTGGTGTGGCTTAATGCATCATGCTGAACTTCGATTCTGCTAACTATGGTTTGTTCCAAAAACCTTAAATGACTGAGTTCACATAGTCTCCTAAGCAAGAGTGATAAGGGGTAACCTCAGGCTGCATGCCATCTTGAGTTGTCCTTTTCGCATCTTCTGAAGCTCTTGAATGCTAAAACAAAACCCACTCTGTTTTGCAGTGTTTCCTATATTTTGGAAATTGTAGTATAAACCTGGGGTTCCCAAACTGTGTGTTATGGTGCTTTGTGGGCACAACAAACTGAAATGGAATGCTGCAGAATATTTTAATATTTTAGAGGAAAATAGTGACACCTGACATCCATTGGTCACAGTGCAAACTGGTGGGCTAGTATCACTGGTTCCTTCAAATATTTCCCACAGTGCCTTTATATTTCCTCTGTTAAGTCTATATTTTCCATGTTGTGTGTTATGGTGCCCAGGCATACAGATTGGGAACTGTAGGGTATTATGAAAAATTGTTGAGATATTAAAGTGGCCCCGCCTGAGACTGTTTGGAACCTCTAGTATAAACTAGGCAAATTTGCAGTGTGCTGTACATGGGGCTGTCCTTGAAGGCCATCCAGGAGCTACAACTGGTCCAGAATGCAGCATCCTTGCAGTTTGCTCATATTGCATTTTTGTTTCACAGATTACTTCAGCTTCTGGGATTTCTTTAGGTGCAAAAGGAAAAGGAGGTAACTGGTGGGTGCCTCTTTCCCTTTGCAGTATCAGCCAAACTAAGGAAGGGTGCCTTTCTTTACACCCTGAGGGTTTGATTACCTACAAAACTGCTCCCCCACTAGGAACTTATGTACAATGGCTTAGATAAGTCAGAGAGGCCCTTCTGAAGATGCTCCTATGACCAGATGCTTGAGTTTTGGAAAAACAGGGTCATCTCCTTTGGCTATGAATGTTATCCCTAAGGAGGTACATATGCCCTCCCTTCTCTTAGCATTTGATTGGGAGATTGATTATGTGCCATCAAATGGTTATTCACTCTCAGTGATTTTCTCCATGATTCCCAGCATTTAAATAGATGATAAAAATAATGTTTCTTTGATGTTTCATTATTATTATAATGATCTCGTGTTTAATTTTGATTTTCACTGTGATAATTTCATTTTGCTTATATATATATATATATGTATATGTATATGTATATGTATATGTATATGTATATGTATATGTATGTATATGTATATGTATATGTATATGTATATGTATATGTATATGTATATGTATATGTATATGTATATGTATATGTATATGTATATGTATGTATTGTGTCACAACCCCTGGTATGCCCAAATATGGGAGGAAGCATACTGCTTCCTTTCTCTGTCTATTGGCTAATACAACTGCCTAATATGTAATACAGCCCAGGTTCGAATCCCAGTAAGGGTATGGCTAGCTGATGAGAGCTAAATAGCTTGAAATAGATCTATACTAGTCTCCCTTTATTTTTTTATCAGCACAAATGCAACACACACACACACACACACACACACACACACACACAGAGGTGGGTTGCTCCCAAATAGGCCAAACTGGTAGTGGTGGCAGGAGGCTCCGCCCACCTGCCCGGATGCTTCTGTGCATGCACAAAAGTTCATATGCGAGCACAAGCAAACTGATAGCACCGGGATTTGAAACCTACCTCTGATATAATGTATTTAAATAGCATATGGTATATATAACTGTATAGCCCCATGAATCCTGCTCTAGACAGAAAGATGAGGGTATAAGTCAATAATATACATACAAAGCAAAAGACCCTTTTCAAATGCTTTGTATTGTCGTAATAATATTTTCTTTTTTCTATTTTGGAAAAAAAATATATGACAGTTTTGAAGAAGCAGGCAGAGCAGTATCTGACCTAGCTCCGTTACTTATGCTTCTCTTGTCTGATTTCTGAAGTGTTTAGGGCCAGTCATGATATTAGGAATGTAAATGTTGTCTTATACCATTTATTACAGCAACACAATCTCTCTTGTTCACTCTCTTGCAACCAAAACAACAAAAGTCATGGATTTGTCAATTGATTGCTCTTCGTCATGTTACATGGACAATAATGCAGAACAACAAAGCAAAACATTTTTTTTTTGTATAGAAAATTTAAAAAAAAAACCACATCAGATACCGACACTTAATTTGACATTCTCCCTTTATTTAAACACATCTTTCTATCTGGTTGATTCTCAGGTGTCCTTCATAAGCTTCTGTAGCAATCCTTTGGGGAAAGAGGAAAACATGGCAAAAACTACTAATTTAAATGGACTGCTTTCAAAATACTGACATGTTATTACCTGTTTTGAGAAACAAATCTTTACTCATGCAGCATGACACCGAAACAAAATAGAATGTATTGTAACACCTGATCTCATCATATCCTAGCAGAAACATTACTGTAGCTGTGTCATGTTCTATAAAATGTTTCATATAACCAGAGAAAATGCATTATGGGATGAAATCTTTTCCAATATAATATTTTAAACCATCTGTTTGTTGTTTGTTTGTTTTTTAAAAAAATCTTGACTGACATTTTAGAAAACCCATGTGGCACTTTCTGATTTGAAAGAACTAAGGAAAGTTTAGGACTACAACGGTAAACTGAATATATAAACAGAAACATTTAAAATTACATACCAGTTCAGCCAATATTAGGCAGAAAATTGAAGATACCAAAAGTTCCACCATGGATATTTTAGACTTATTTTTTGAGAGTGTATTTATGTATATGTATGTGCACACGTGCTAATATATATATATATGAATATGTTTTTACATTATATATATTTTAGGAGCCGAGGTGATGCAGTGGTTAGATTGCAGTACTGCAGCCACTTCAGCTGACTGTTAGCTGCAGTTCGGCGGTTCAAATCTCACCGGCTCAAGGTTGTATATATAAACAAAATTTATACACACACACACACACACACACACAAACATATACATACATACATACATACATACATACATACATACACATATATGCATGCATGCATGCATATGTGAAATCTTAAGAAGATTTGCTGGTCTTCTCTACACTTTTGTGAAATGAATTCAAAATTATTTATGCCACAAAATCTATGTTTTTAATCTCACAAGATTTGGCTATGGACCCAGAAGGGCTGAACTGAAATTTCCTGGTGCGGACTTGTTGTTTCTTTAGATGTTTTTATCCTTGATCTTCTAAGCGCATGAAATGAAGAAAGACAATATCCTAAATCAAATCATCCCAAATAAAAAGAAAGTATTTGCACTTTAACTGACATGGTATGCAACATACCTGTTCAGTTGCGGTGCTTACTATGCACCTAAAAACAATCCCCTTCTCACCCCTATGGCTGGTCTGTATCTTCTCCAATCTTGGGTCCTCTACTTGGGGTTTGAGGTTTCTGTGCTGTATCTTAACTGTTCCTAGCACTTCTAATCTTCTAAACAGAGAGTTTTGATAATGTTACCTAGGATCTGTTGGAGCCATTCTCTCACCTTGAGAGTCACAGCCCTGAGTGCCCCCACCACTACTGAAACTACTTTGGTGTTTGCTTTTCACATCCTCTCCAGTTCCTCCCTCAGGCCCTAGTTCTTTTTCTTCTTCTCATACTCCTCCGCCCTCCCCACAAGAGTCATGTTGGTGCAGTGGTTAGAGTGCAGTACTGCAGGCTAATTCTGCTGACTGCTGACCGCCCACACTTCGGCAGTGTGAGCAGGGGTGGGTTGCTGCCGGCGTTGCTCCTAATTTGACGTACTCCAAACTTCGCACGTATGCCAAACTTTAGGCGCATTTGCATCTAAAAAGGTCTGTGCATGCGCACAATGTTAGAAAAAAAATCTGCAATGAAGATTGTTCTGGGCATGCGCAAAACCGAAAATCAAGATGGCACTGCCACCGATAGAATTGGTTCAGGGGCGTGGCAGGCCGAGTTACTACCTACTCAGCCAAACCGGTAGGAACTCACCTCTGAGTTTGAGTCTCACTGGCTCAAGGTTGACTCAGCCTTCCATCCTTCCAAGGTGGGTAAAATGAGGACCCAGATTGTTGGGGGCAATAGGCTGACTCTGTAAACTGCTTAGAGAGGGCTGTAAAGCACTGTGAAGTGGCATATACGTCTAAATGCTATTGCTCTTGCTAATGTTGATTCCTAATGTACACACACACATACACAATTTCATATTTATGAAATCTTGTTTCAATGGATGGATGGATGGATGGATGGATGGATGGATGGATAGATAGATAGATAGATAGATAGATAGATAGATAGATAGATAGATAGATGTAGCTGTGTACACATACACAAACACGTATTCCATCCTCTACACTGAGAACAAGGAAGGAATTTGCCTTGTTCAGGCTGCATCTCATTCTCCCTCTTGTGTTGCATTTACTGAGCTTCTGAATGCCTGTAGAGGGATCCTTTATCTTGCTATAGGCAGTAATAAAAAAAAAGGAATCATGGCACCAGAGTAGGTAGCTGCTCGCCTACCCTGATGGCTGAACTTTAAATATGATTGCCATCCCTTGATTGAAACAAAAATTGAATCACTTTGCCTAACACCGAGCTCCTGGTTTGGAATATGCATTCTCTACCAACGACAGTGTATATATTATTTCAAGTACTGATCAGTCACAAGCAGATGATTAAGTCAAATTAAAGTATTATATGCAGCGAGTTAACTCGGTTACGATATTTAACAGCTTCACCTGGGTTGTGAAATTATTCAGCTAATAATTTTAAAAACAGTAAGGAGGGAACCTAAGTAATGTAGAACTTAAAGGAAGAAAATTTGTGCTGATGTGAGCTGCAGCTGTGAGCTTTCTGCAGGGGTTCAAAAATTTTTACCCTCAGTCTGATCTTGCATCAGATGAACTGCTCCTTGTAAGAAACAGCTTTATTGTTGGGGTCACTCCTTTTACTATTAACAATTACTTATCACTGACCTTATAGCAGGGATCCCCAACCCTCCATAGACTGGCATTGGGCCTTGGCATGCCAGAAACCAGCCCTATCTGGATCTATGAGATGCAGGCAGCACACAAAATCACACCCCCTCCGCTATATGGAAATCCTCTCTCCACGGAACTGGTTTGAGGTAACCCAAAAGGTGGGGGGCTGTTGCCTTATAGTTCCACTCATCCAGGAGAAGGAGTCTAGAAGAAAATGGACAATTCCACAGGTGCTGCCTCTGCTTTGCTGAAGCATGAAGTTAACAGCCCTCATAGTCACATTGGGGGCATCCCATCAACAAAGGGGTGGCTAGGATCAAAATGAGGGAGTAGAGGCTGGGAGAAGCTAATTTCAAGTTCAGAAAAGTTGTTTGTTCTCGAATAGTCCACTTTGGATCTCTTTTATTAGAACGGTGATGGCTTGTCGTTGCATGCCAAAAATGCGTGCTCACACACCTATAATGCAATGCACACATGACTAAGGTGACCAGACATCCCGATTTCAGCGGGATGGTCACGCTTTATAATAATTTTTCCCGTGTCCCAGGCCGTTTTAAAAAAGTCCCGATTTTCTGGCTTCATGTTGAAAGCTCAGTGCATTTGCTTAAGAAATCCTAACCGGGACAAGAGAAAAGACACCCTGTCTAACCTCTCTCTCTGTCTCAGTACTTTCATTGAAGATATTAAAACGTTAAAGCAACAAAACAGACCCCCCACCCCTTTTACTCACTTTTATAAGAAAAAAAGAGCAAGTACCATAGAGCTCCAGGAAATGGCTAGAGAGGTCGCGAGTGTTACTTCCTGAATTTTCCGGAGGGGAGGGGCACAGAGGTTGGAGATCTGCTCCGAAAAATGGTGGCAAAGTTTTATTGAAAAATATTTCCCTGACTAATTTCACCATCTCAATTTGCTCAGTTCTTTGTATTAACATCTACATCATTCTGGGTTGACTTGGAGTGCAAGCCTGCTGGTAAGTGAGCTGGGTTTTTTCTTTTATTTTTTTTTAATGTATTTTGAAATAATATTTTATTTATTGTGCTTAGGATCTTTTAAAATTCTGTGTGGATTCTTTTTTTAAATTGTCTTAGACTATTTAAAAAAAGATTCTATCCAAAATAAATTGAAGTGAAACCATGTTTAAAAATTCTATGCACAATACTTTGAAATATATTGTGCATAGAAAGAATAGTCTGAAATGTTTTACTTCAATTTATTCTGTGTGGATTCTTTTTTTAAATTGTCTTAGGCTATTTAAAAAAAGATTCTAACCAAAATACAAAATACCAGCTGCAGGTATTCACTTAAGAACTGTGGCAAGAAAGGTGGTATAATGGGCTTAGTGACCAAAGTTACAATGGCATTGAAAAAAGTGACTAATGACCATTTTTCACACTTAGCGACCATTTTCACACTTAGCGACCGTTGCAGCATCCTCATGATCACATGATCAAAATTTTGATGTTTGGCAACAGTTACAATTTATATTTGTAAATTGTACTTATGTTGAAATAAAAAAAACATTACAATACTATTTTTGCGTTGTATGAAAAATTTTGTTGCTCCATATAAAATTTTAATCAAGCCCCCCCCCCCCCCGGTCAAAGGTGTCCCTCTTTACTAATCTGAAAATCTGGTCACCTTACACATGACCCCCTGCATGACCCACTCCCCTGTGCATGCATGTGTGACCCCCATGCTTTCCCCCCTGTACATGCATGTGTGACCATTCGACCATGCATGATTTTACAACTTTTTGTAGCAGCCATTATCTGAAACATCACAATCATTAAGCAAATACTTATGGTTGTTAAGTGACTCCAATATCCACAATGGACATTTTTTTAAAATTGCCTGAAAGTGATATAAATGCCAGTTTGGGGCAAAAAACCTTGTCAATCATGATCGTATGATTAGAAGACACAGCAAATGTGTGCCAGTTGCCAGGCACCCAAGATGCAATCACATGACTGTCGGGGGGGGGTGGCTTGTGGCGTGGAAGGGAGCTTCCATCAGAACTTTGAAGGTTGTAAGGATTCCTGGGGAGGTCTGGTGTAATTTCAAATGGTTACTAGGTGACTGCTTATAAATCGAGGACTACCTTATAATGCGAGTAAGGTTTAGGGAAGGATTTTTTTTATAAGAAACAAAATGTCATGCAGGTAAATTACATCTTATTTGTCCAGAATATCTGGGAAAAATATCATGAATCTGGCAGACTACAGAGCAATTAGTATGATCAAAAGGCATTATTGCATACTTTCATTTTCCATAACAAGTATCAAAGGCTGTTAAATATTCATGACTCTCCTTCATCTAAATCAAATTGTACACTCCTTTTTTTAATCCAGTTAAGTGAAATTCCATACCTTCTGAAGGCAGTCTAGCAGGACCAAAATAAGGAACAGTGACTCCTAATATTAAGTTCAGAAATCCATAAACATGTACAATTTTCAAGGAATTATCTTTATATGTGTATGTATATGTATATGTATATGTGTGTGTGTGATGTATGTGCATATACACAGATATAGATATAGACATCTCTCTCTCTGTCTCTGTCTCTGTCTCTGTCTCTCTGTCTCTCTGTCTCTCTGTCTCTCTGTCTCTCTGTCTCTCTGTCTCTCTGTCTCTCTCTCTCTCTCTCTCTCTCTCTCTCTCTCTCTCTCTCTCTCTCTCTCACACACACACACACACACACACACACACATATATATAATATTATACATTATATATTATTGTATATATGCTGGTCTTGTTGTATTCGGGTCATTTCCCATGTAAGATTGAGATTGTCTTGGCAATGTTTCGGCGACGTCTCACTTGCTATCTTCAGGCTGGGTTTTGGGTACACAAACATATACATACACACATAGACATATATTGTATTACCCACACACATGTTTGTATATGTGTGTACACACACACACACACACACACACACACACACACACACATTGTGACTAGCTGATAACCCGGCATTGCCCAGGTATTTATTTATAGGGGGAAAATGTCTGGATCAAACGAAATTTCTTAGGTTGGATTTTTCCCTTTGCCAGAGGGAGCCCCCTTGTGGAGTACTATGAAGCCATTAGCATGGCAACTCCACTGTGCTGTACACTAGAAGCCAGTGTGGCAGTATGGCATAACAGGCTGTTCTTAACAGAGCACATACTCCACAGGGGTGTTAGGGATGTCTTACCCCCACAGTGTTTGTTTCCAGAGAGTAAGTCATGTGTGTACCAAGTTTAGTTGAAATTGCTTGAGACGTTCCAGAGTTATCCTGGAACATACACAAACACACACACACACAAACACACACACACAGATAGAGATAGATAGATAGATAGATAGATAGATAGATAGAGATAGAGATAGAGATAGAGATTAGATAGAGATAGACAGAGACAGAGACAGAGACAGATGGATAGATGGATAGATGGATAGATGGATAGATGGATAGATGGATAGATGGATAGATGGATAGATGGATAGATGGATAGATGGATAGATGGATAGATGGATAGATGGATAGATGGATAGAGGGAGAGAGGGAGAGAGGGAGAGGGGGAGAGAGAGAGATTTCAATTTTTTTTCTCTATCGTCCTCCCTAACAGGACTTGTCAACCCTTGCAAGGCTGGCAAACTCAGGAAACAAGAGCCACTTAGATTTCTTGAAAGTGCTTTATTGCTTGGAGCATAATGTAATAGCATCATGAAAGCTTGTCAAAGTAATTCTCTTGCTCAACGTATACCTGGCAAAATTAAGGCAGAATTGCTTTGAGTCTCTTTCTGATGGTTCCCTGCTCTCTGGACTGAGATGTCCTTTCTTCCTCCTCTACTTTCCCAGAATCTGTAGACTGGTTCTGTCATTCATTTTTTCTATTTAGAGACACTTGCTGTAGTTTGAAAATGGCTCCTCCTGTAGCATGACTGTAATTTTTATTTACTGTAAAAAACAACGGTTACCATCATTTTTACTGCCATCTATAAATCTACGGCAGGCATTTGTAACCTTTTATCTTACCGTTATGTTGTGTAACTCTTCCAGATTCTCCAATCATAATGGTAGTCGTATTTTCTTGTTACCAGCAGAGCACAGGATGGTTACAAGCATAAGTGTGTGTGCAGCTAGTGTCAAGGGTGCGTTTTTATCAAAAATTGCCAGCAGGGAAATGAGAGCAAGGTATAGGCGAGGTGAACACACAGGCAGGATGGAGCCAGAACAGCAAGGCAACCAGGAACAGGGTTTGGGGGAAGAAGGCATGGGAATGTATGAATTTCAACCAAACTTGGTACACACATGAGTTATCCTCTGGAAACAAATATTGTGGGGGTAAGACACCCCTAAAACCCCTTGGGGTGTGTGTTCTGTTAATATACAGCCTGTTGTGACTTAACATGGTTTCTACTGTACTGCCGTAAAATGGCTTCTACTGTGCAGCAAAGTGGAGTTGCCACGGTAACAGTACTCCACAAGGGGGCTCCCTCTGGTAAGGGGAAAATCCAACATTAGACATTATGTTTGGTCTGGACATTTTCCCTCCATAAATAAATACCTGGTTATTGGCTAATCTCTTCTAAAACACAGTACTGAAATCTTGGAATTGTCAAGGAGAAAACAGTGACAAACCAGGGTTGCAAGCATTGCAGTCATCAAAAGCAGAAGGCTTGGTGCAAGCAACTGGACTCAAGCATCTTGGGAATGACTATGGCATTATTGATATTCTCTCCTGGTGGGGCAGGCGTAGCTGAAGCTCCTGTTGCACAACTGGTGTAGGGAGGAGCCAGCCAGCCTGCTGCAATCAGTTTCGTTGGCGCACTTTTGTCAAGCCCACATTTGTCGAGCGTGCATTTGTCAGTGAACCCGAAACCCTATACCGTTTCAGAAAATGGTTGTCCAATCTCTTTTTAAAAGCCTGCAATGTTAGAGCATCCACAATTTTTGGGGAGGTAAATCATACACGGATTATTTTTTCCTACCATCAGGAAATTTTTCCTTAGTTCTAGATTAGTCCTCTCCTTGATCAGTTTCCATCCATTGCTTCTTGGCCGGCCTTCAAGTGCTTTGGTTGACCCAATCTTCTTTGTGGCAGCTCCTTAGGTATTGGAATACTGCTATTATGGCTGATTTTTGACAACACATTTACATTCAAAAGATCTGGTAACGTTGTAAAGAAAAGCTAATTTTGATTAACAAAACTCTACTTATATGAGCCATTTTAAGATTTATAGCAGGTGGCAAAATTCCAGATAATTTAGCTGCAACAAATATAGTAGGATGCCTGACTCTTTGTTGACTCTGGATAGCTCACAAGTAAAAAAGAAAATCAACATCTGGATGCACAAGTGAAAAATCTGACTGACCAGAAAAACTGTACACCAAGTCATAAGGTTAACTATACTCTGTGTAGAAGTGGTTTAATCATAGTTTCAATTTTTGTCTTTCTCTCATTCTCCCTCTCCTGCTCTACAAACAAACAAACAAAATTTAATCTTGTTAGGTGTAGAAGTGTGCTAGTTTTATTACTATTGTTTTAAAAACTGCATTATTTGGTGAGTCTCTGATACTGAATACCAGATGCTTTAGGCAACCAATGGAAGATATTCAATTTTTGCTTAACATAAGCCAAAAAAAAAAAAAAAGGCTTATTACCACAAGGACTAGAAAGACACATCACAAAATCTTTAGTACGATCTGTGGAATCTTATGGTCTATTATTCCACCTCCAGAAACCATAGGACCTGATTTGCTTTGTGAAATTAAAATGTAGACTTTTTTATACCTTTGTATCAAAAATGCACACTTGGGTTCATTTGTCAACCAGCCTTATTGATTTTATAATGTGTATTTTCTCCCTCTTTATTGAAAAAGTGCTCCCAGGTTTCAGATTATTTACACAGTGTTGATTATTCTTTGGAGGGAAGCAAACAATTTCACCATTTGTGAAAGACACTGATTGCTGGTATATGAATCTTTTAGATATGCTGTCCATCCTGCTGGTGGAAATCATGGCTACTGATTAAATTACATGATCTATTCCCAATTAACGAGTAATACAATTCTTCTGTTGAGATTTCAGACCCAAATACATTAATGTGAAAAGGAGATTCTACCTGCTTATTATGCAATTATTATATTTCTTTTTAATTCACTTTTATTGCTAATGGAAGTTTTCATAAAGCCACAATCTGATTATCTTCTGTGTTATTTATGTGCTGGTTTCACTGATTCAGGACCAATATGTTATAAAATAATCTTCATTTTATATTAGTCAAGGAATATAAACAAACCACAGCTGCATTACGAGAAAAATATTTTTATGCTTGTAAGCTAGGTATCCTATAAATAGGGATTGTTCTAAAGCACAAAGTTTGTGATATTCTAAGTCTGAAGTTAAGTAAGTATAAATAGTTCCTATGAATGCTGTAATAATTAGCAATTTTTTTTTCTTTTGAGATAGCTCAGATTTGAGCATGCCATATAAATCTATGAAATGAATGAGGAAATTGGTTGAGAATATTATTTTTGCTTCAGTTAAAATGATGCTGGGTTTTCATTCCTATTTAAATTAGAATCATACATATTCTCCAGTCTAAACTTTTGATTTGCCTAGTTGGAGATTATATTTTAATGTAAACTCCAATAATGAAGTTTGGAATGAAATGAAAAACTGGTTTAGGAATATTTTCATTTGTTATATTTCAATATCTGTACAGTACTCACGAGACATGTTCCTTATATCTTCCCCTGTAAACTTAGGGCTGTGCACAACAGAGACCACAATGAGGGAGTTAAAATCTATAGGATGGTGAGAACAGTGTATGATTGAAGTGCTGTTTTTTGGTGCATGAAATGATGTCATCCATCTGTACAAAGTGGGTGGGGTTTTGAACATGGCACTATTCCTGCCATCTGGCACAGAGGTGATATTCAGCCGGTTCTGACTGGTTCTAGTGAACCAGTAGCAGAAATTTTGAGTAGTTCGGAGAACCGGCAAACACCATCTCTGACTGGTCCTGCCCCCAATCTATTCGCTGCCTCCTGAGTCCCAGCTGATCAAGTTCCAGCTGATCGGCTGCATCTTCTTTTGTTTCCCTGCACAGGAGAACGGAGCTGTAAAGCAGATTGGTGGGGGTGGGGTGGGGAGGGAATGGGGATTTTGCAGTATCCTTCCCCTGCCATAGCCACCAAGCCATGTCTACCAAGCCATGCCATGCCCGCCGAGCCATACCCACAGAACCAGTAGTAAACTTTTTTAGAATCCCACCACTGATCTAGCAGATTTTGACCCTTCTGTTGATGCCAATGGTGGTGCAGACTTTTATTAGGATTTTGAATTCTGCAGCATGGTTTTAAAACTATGTCCAACTGGGCTGGCTAAGGCCTCCTGTTGATGCATCTGAATGAACTTGGGTATTTGTTTTTTTTTTTGGTGGGAGTGGAAGGTTCTACCTGTTTTGAAGGCAGTGGTAATTCATCCTGTCCTTAAAAAAACATTTGGAATCATTTTTGGTTCCACATTCATGGACATCTTCATTCAGTGTCCAACTTTTTCTTTTTAGGAAATATTGCAGTGTTGAGAAGATTATTGAGAAGATAGCTTTACAGCTTCAAATGGTCCTGGATAAAAGTGATTTTATAGATCCTTTCCCCTGTCATACCCACCAAGCCATGTCTACCAAGCCATGCCATGCCCACCAAGCCATGCCATGCCCACCGAGCCATACCCACAGTACTGGTAGTAAACTTTTTATAATTCCACCACTGATCTAGCAGATTTTGACCCTTCTGTTGATGCCAATGGTGGTGCAGACTTCTAGCTAAGATAGCATTTCTTGTATTTGTATATGATCTCTGGCAGACTTGGGGTAAGAGGGCTGTATTTGGCTGACCCGCCTAGATTTTTCAGGTTCTCTTAGTACTATTGATTGAGATATCTTTCTGGACCCCATTAGCAGGTTGAGAGCAGGGAATACAGTTTTGCATTGATGCTACTATTTTTTACTAAGGATGGTTCCAGTTGTTAGCATTGGGGAGAAATATAGCCTTTGTTTGTATAAGGTGTCCCAGAGCTCAATTCTCTCCCCAACTTTTAGTTAAGCTTCTGAATGAAACTGCTGAATATAGTAAGGTCATTTGTTGGTACAGGGTTTAGTATCATCATTATGCTATTAATACTCAGTTGTCAGTTTCCAGTGCCTGGAAGTTATGATGTTTTGGATAGAATCCTAGTAAGACTGAGTAGCTATGGATTTTATGGCTCTCTAGATCTGGAAAATTTATACCACTAACTTTACATGGGGTCCTCCTCAAGTTGGCGCACTTTAGCAATAGCAATAGCAGTTAGACTTATATACCGCTTCATAGGGCTTTCAGCCCTCTCTAAGCAGTTTAGAGAGTCAGCATATTGCCCCCAACAATCCGGGTCCTCATTTTACCCACCTCGGAAGGATGGAAGGCTGAGTCAACCTTGAGCCGGTAAGATTTGAACAGCCGAACTGCAGAACTGCAGTCAGCTGAAGTAGCCTGCAGTGCTGCATTTAACCACTGCACCACCTCGGCTCCCTTTAAGACTTGTGACTCCTGCTTGAGGAATAGATGGAAGCCATGGCCTTGTTCACCAATAATGTTCTTTCCTGAATTAGTTCTAGGTTGCTTCTTTCCTTGATTAGTTTCCATCCATTGCTTCTTGTCCTGCCCTCAGGGGCTTTGGTCAATCTATTCTCCAAAGCACCTGAGGACAGGACAAGAAGCAATGGATGGAAACTAATCAAGGAGAGAAGCAATCTGGAACGAAGGAGAAATTTCCTGATAGTTAGAACAATTGGAACAACTTGCCTCTAGAAGCTGTGAATGCTCCAACACTGGAAGCTTTTAAGAAGAGATTGGACAACCATTTGTCTGAAATGATATAGGGTTTCCTGCCTAAGCAGGGGGTTGAACTTGAAGACCTCCAAGGCCCCTTCCAACTCTGTTATTCTATTTGTGATTCTATTTCTGACTTGGAACGTTGGTGTATTGCAAGTATAAAAGGTTGCCTTTAAAAAAGTATTGAAAGTGGTAAATGGGTCCAGAATGCAGCAATTGAAAGTATTTCATAATTTTTCTACTGTGGTTTTATCTAAATGTTTGTTAGCTTCCTAGAATTATTTATAAATATGATTAGATTTTATAAATGAATTAATATGACAGATCTTACTGTCAATTTTTCATAGAAAATAATTTTTAATAGCCATGAAAGTTATGGGGAAGGAGTAATGTACTTAAATAATCTCACACCAAGAATCGATCTTGGAAATAAACTCTCCAGTGGAAGCCATTTGCTTTCTGAATCCCTTTGCATCAAAAACAATAAAAACAAAATTAATTCATTAAAATAAAGTAAGATACCCATCCCATCTAGTAATGATGCTCCATTTAGATGGATTAGTCTTCTGTTGCAAATATCCAATCATCATGACATTTAGCAATATCAATATCAATAGCAATAGCAATAGCAGTTAGACTTATATACCGCTTCATAGGGCTTTCAGCCCTCTCTAAGCGGTTTACAGAGTCAGCATATTGCCCCCACAATCTGGGTCCTCATTTTACCCACCTCAGAAGGATGGAAGGCTGAGTTAACCCTGAGCCGGTGAGATTTGAACCGCCGAACTGCAGATAGCAGTCAGCTGAAGTGGCCTGTAGTACTGCACTCTACCCACTGAGCCATCTCGGCTCTTTGAGACTATAAATTCATTATAACTCTTGTCACTCATATACTGGACAAATCCCCCCTCCTTCTTTTTTTTTTTTTTTACTAAAGTCTGTTTATTTCTAAAATATATGTCCTGACATCTAGACTAAAAGCCACCTAAGGCACACAATATCAATGTAACATTTGTCTATTTCAGGCATAAAAAAGGAGAAAGTAAAATAATGCATAAAATCATGTACGGTATTAAAAATTGGTTCACAAAAGTATCACACATTTGGAATACAAACACAACAATGCCTAGAGTTACGCTGTGGCTCTTTATGATAACCCATCTGGCTTGACTGAATGCTCTTGTATTTCTAACTAGGAGCTCCAGGTAAATCTTTTCCAGATTTTGTCTCAGGAAACTTCACTTAGCAACCAATTTTTTTTTTAAAAAATCCAATTTCCTTTCTTAGCCCTTGTTCATACAACATTTTTTTATTATGTCATCAAAGGCTGAACATTGTACAGACAGGAAATTGACCCAGTCAGTTAACTTCTATTTTAGTTCTGAAGGGATTCAGTTTTATTTGGGGCTAAAGTAAATCTCCTTGGTCAATGATGACAAGTGACTTGTTGTTCGACTAGCTTAACTAGCTCTTACCTCTTTTGAGATGATATCCTGGAAAGCTCTAAAGAAATTAGCTCTATCTGTAGGAACATTGTCTCTATTGTCTTTCTTCATGGGGAGAGTGTTTTGGAAGAAATGTCCATCTGGGTTCAGTTCCAAGTGAGGAGAAAGACACTGGAAAAATGGAGGCTGCTTGGAAAGCTGGTTTAATGGACCAGAACCACTAAGCACATGGTCCTGGTGCATCTGAACACATGGAGTGGAGAGTGAGTGTTATTTATACCCTCTCTTGGGCTTTGAACTTGAGCTTCCTGTTCCTGTGGCAAGGGCAGGTATTCTATTGGCTGCTGTAGGGGTCATGTGCAAATCCTAGGAGTTTGTCTCAGATAAGTCTAGTTGAACTGTGCTGGGTGATGTAATATCCCCAGATGCCATGTAGTGAGCTCTGCTGCTAGATGAGTAGAAGACTAATCCTATTATGTACCGAGGGTCATGCCTTAATCCCATCAGCCTGGCGCTGAGGTCTTTTGTTTTGTAGATAGGCTGGCTCAGTCTTGATGGTACCAAATATCTTCTGGGGGCAGGGAGCTGCAGGGAACAACAGGGAACCTGTTTTTCCTTTTCTCATCCAGGGAAATATAATATTCTGTCTTTTTAATATTTCCTAAAATATTTCATTCTTCTAAAAGGGGTGGGTGCTAACTTTCTTCAAGTGGAAGAAAATGGGTAATAATGGATAAACAAAATCCCCAGAATATGGGAGAGGGAAGAATAGAGATATATTAGCAGCCCACTGCTTTCTTTGTGCTGGCTGAGGATACTGTAGAAGTGGGTTGTTGATACACAAAAATGAGGCGAAACCAGAATCTGGGAGTGGAGATGTCTTAGAATTGTGAACAGTTGACTCAAAGAAACTGTTTTTTTTCATACACTAATTTCGATGGAGTGTACTTAACAAAACATACTTAAGTGAAAGGATTACAAGAATTACAGCAAATGGACCATTTTCCATTACAGCCAAATTTCATTATTTGATGAAACAGAAGCTTCTTGTTTGCTAATTCTACACTTCTATATTCACTCTTGCTGGGTTAAGCTCCTGATGGCTCCTCATTGTCAGGAGATAAGAGGTCTACTGCAGTGGCGGGGTTCAAATAATTTAACAACCCGTTCTCTGCCCTAATGATTTCTTCCAACAACCAGTTCACAAAACTGCTTAGAAAGTTAACAACCGATTCTCCCGAAGTGGCTGAATCCCACCACTGGTCTACTGTCATTAGCAGCCCCAGCCCATAGGAATGGCCTCCCACTGAAGATTAGGTTGGCTCCCACATTACCTGCCTAGAAGCAAGTGAAAATAGAGATTTTCCAAGATTTGGGGGACAGGATGCTGTCTTAATTTTATAAATGATGGCTGCTGTCCTATCATACCATATTTGAGTTTTTATGATGTTTTAATACATTTCTAATTTAAAACTAGCTGAGGTTATTGTAATTATTCTAAATTTCCTGCTAACCCCTAAGAACTTGATTGTGATGATACATACATACATACATACATACATACATGTATGTGTGTGTATTGCATTTATGCTGATAAATAAATAAAGGGAGACTAGTATAGATCTATTTCAAGCTATTTAGCTCTCATCAGCTAGCCATACCCTTGTTGTGATTCGAACCTGGGCTGTTCTTACATGTTAGGCAGTTGTATTAGCCTCTAAGCCACAAGCTCTCCATATATATATATATATATATATATATATATATATATATATATATATATATATGTGTGTGTGTGTGTGTGTGTGTGTGTGTGTGTGTGTGTGTGTGTATGTATATGTATGTACCGTATTTTCACCCATATAACCCGTGGGTTATATGCGTTTTTTACATGCACAGCACCCCACCCCCCAGATTAACTAAAGGGAGAGCTTGGGACCACCACTTTCCTCGCGGCAGTGGGCTGGCTCGGTGGCTCGGGCTCCTTTTCTCCCTTTTCCTACTTGGGTTTCGGGACGCCTTCGTGAAAACCCCACCCCTGGCTATGGGCGAAGCGACCAGGAAGAAGCAGGAGGTGAGAGGAAGCGCAGGCGGTGCTCGGCGTCGCGGCTGTGGCTCCGTTTTCAGGCCAGCCGCTGCCTCCCCTTCCCTTCCTGCCGGACTTCCAAGCCAGAGAAGGCGAGGAGCTGCAGAATCCGGGCTGCCGAGCACCGCCTGCGCTTCCTCTCGCCTCCTGCTTCTTCCTGGTCGCTTCCAAGGGCAAATGCCAGTGGTGCGTAAATAGCAGGGACAGTGCACAGGCATCGCTCTTCAGCTTACAAAACCTGACACGCTGACTATTGTGTCTCCAGTTCCCTTACCGAGAATGTGCAGTGAGGTTTCGTTCCGCTGGCTTAAAAAGCATGGGTTGGTTCCCTCCGCCTGCCTTCCTCCTAAGAGCAAACGCCAACAAGAGTACCGTAGTTGTCTTCTTCTGCTTTGCTCTGTGAAAGGGCTTCACTGCCGAAGCATTTTGGTTTTTTTTAAAAAAAAAAAAACACCGTCCCTTTCTCTCTCCAGTTAACAGGGCCAACCCAAGCGGTGCATTTTATCTGGGAGATGACACACACACACACACACACACACACACACACACACACACACACATGACACGCGTGGCAGGAGGAGCGGCATCCTCCGCGCTCTCGGCTGCCACAAACGCCACGCAATGAGGGAATCTCTTTTTTTGGGGCGGGGTGAGACGCTGACAGAAAAAGGGCAAGCAATGGCCGCGTGAGGTGGCCTTGAGAGCTCGAAACGACCTACTGGCTGGCGAGGTTAGTTCTCTAAAGGCCGTTGAAAGCTCCGGGGAAACCCCTTTTTCCGCCCTCGGAGCCCCCGGTGCTTCCTCAACCCCCCCACACACTTTTTCCTCTTTGGTTCACCCCACCCCCACCCTCAAGGGCCCGGGACTCTGGGAAAGTGTGCAGCTGGGGGGCTGGGGAGGAGAGAGCGTCTACCGTTCCTCACGGGAGGCACTTCGAGCCCCGCCGTATCTGAGAGGCTCTTAGTCGCCGAGCAGTTTTTTTTTTTTAAAGCCGAAGGGCTCGGGGCTGAGGGCAGAAGAAGGGCGACGGTCGTTAACGCCGTCCGCCTGAACCTCGCCGCATCCGGCTCTTTAACAAGGCAGGGGTCCCTTTTGCTCCGAGCGTTTGCGAAACTGTGGCTCTGGGAACTATAAAAGGGGATAAACAAGTTTGGAGGCGCCATCGTCGCCTCTGCCACTTCCTCGCTCTGTCAACTGGCTGGGTGTCGAGAAGGTGCCAAAGAGGAAGAGATCAAATGAATCACCCGAACAATAACAAAGGAGCGGAGAAAGCACCAGATCCTCCCCCCTTCACGAGAGGGAGAAAATATCCGTTTCTCGCTTCTTTTTTTGCTCCCTCCCTCCCCTCCGTGCCTGCCACAGTTTTTCGCAAGTTCACGCATCGCTTTAATGTCGGCGGAAGGCTGTCCCAAGAGAGGACGAGCTGTGGCTTAGGTGAAACGGTTAAACTTCTGGTACCTCTACGTGAGCCCATCTCCTGCCCGGAGCTTGTCACGCTTCCCTTCTCTTTATAGGAAGAGTATATTGAAGGGAGGGAAGGAAGGACGCGGGAGAATCGGGATCGTTTGTAGGTGAAGCGTCGGTGTGGGAGAGGAGAGAAAGGTTTTTGAAACATAAAAAGAATCCTTTGTGGGCAAACTTAAAGCTGCTGGGCGAGAAGTAGTGACCGCCCGGCGGCACCCCCTCCCCAAAAGGAGATTCCCTCGTTGCGTGGCGTTTGTGGCAGCCGAGAGCGCGGAGGACGCCGCTCCTCCTGCCGCGCGTGTCGTGTGTGTGTGTGTGTGTGTGTGTGTGTGTCCGTTTTCAGGCCAGCCGCCGCCTCCCCTTCCTACGTTTCCTACGATAAAGGAGCCGGATTCTCCCTTCCTGCCGTTTGTTCTTTGCCAGGGAATTCAATGCTTTGCCTGCAAGGATC